>NC_026657.2:14328333-14637500 GCF_000004075.3 Cucumis sativus
AAAAATTTGTAACTGCTGTTTATAAATTTAGATTTCAACAATCATTAAGTTGGCGTAACGATTTTCTTGTTGGCTTTTCGACTTTTCAGTTTCCTTACCCAAGTTCAAGGAAAATAAACCAAAATCTAAAAGTAAAAGTGTCCAGTATTTTGGGATGGTTTAAAGTATTTAAGTGGGAAAGGAGGAACTGCCGTTTCGAAAAAAAGTTGATAGACTTTGAAAGCTATTAAAGGAAAAATAGAATTTTAGTTTTGTACACATAAAAAGATTGAATCATGAGATCTTGTTTGATAAAAAATTTAAATTATGCTTTATGTTTCTAAATTCAGTGAGTTTGATATGCATTTCACAAATAATTGAAATCCCTTTTGAAAACGTTTTCTTTTAGATTCTATGATCCAAATATGCCTTATATGTTTTTATTATATCCAATTTGAAAACTAACCGTAAGTAGATGGGTTAAAATTGAATATGGAAAATTAGATAAAAACATATACGGTTTATAGTTAGAATTTAATCCATTTAGAAAAAATCATAAAAAATTATCTTATTTTTTTTGCGAAAACTATTTACGAAGGTTTCTCAAATTATAAAAACTATATATATATATACACGATATTTTATCAAACTTATACATATAATAAACTCTTACTTTCCCCAAATAATTTGACCAATAATTTTATTAATATAAATTATATTTATGAATACATTAATAATAATTTATTGTTAACTAAATGGATAAAATAAGATGAGAGAGATTAGTTTATAACTAAATTTTTATATAAAATCACATTTAAAATTTTGGGAGATTAGTTTCTTGTAGAAAAGAAAGAAAGAGAGAAAGAATTGAAAAAGAAAAATAGGATAAGAAGTATATATATATATATATATATATATGTTGACAAAGAAAAAGTCAAATGCTTATATATATATATATATATATTAAATTAGTGGAAGTACTTCGGACCATACAATATGGAATAATTGTGAAGAGAATATAAAGATGAAATGAACGCATGCTAAACATATGAAACTTAATACCCAAATAAACATATCAAATTAAAGTATATATATATTATGTATATGTCAGCCAGCTGCTTTTCCAATTTGCATCTTACCAAATCACTTCACCCCCCCTTTTTTTTATATTATTCCTTTTCACATCATCAAATTATTCAACCCTTCTTTCATTGCTATTCTAACTTTTTCTCTCTTTTCTTCCTTGCCAACTCATCTTCTAATACATTAAATCTTTTCTTTTGTATATACGATATATAACATAAGTTAACGTTGGATAATTATTTTATTTTTAGTTTTATCTCTTTCTAGATTGTAAGCATATGTTCTTTACTAATCAATCCATTTTATTTTTCACTAATAATAAAAAAAGCTTAATTAACACCTAACGTAGATTTTGCTTTACTTTTTTTAGATTTGTTGAATTCAATTAATGAATACGTGTTTGGGTGGTGTCAAAACAAAAACTTCATAATAAGGAATACAATTTCATATAAGATTTAGAAATTTTTAGTCTCTATACTTTTAAATTTGTATATATGTAGTTTATGAATGATCTCTAAACTTTAAATGGATATTATCATAGATTTCCATATTTAAAGACTATGTGTTTGATAAATTTGTCTAGTATCAAAGTCTATGATGTCAATAAGTTACTATGTGTTTCCAAGATCAATATATTATCCATTTTACTTATAAACTGAAAGATTTAATGCTCAATTAGATTAAAACTTTTAATTTTTCTTCAATCAAATATTTTTCTCTTTTAAAAAATTGAAGTGGGTCTGAAACCTATCGAGGACAAATTAAAATTGAAATCTTTGAGATAATATTAGATTTTGCTCTTGCTTATAAGACAAATTCTAGAATTTTGGACACAATTTTGAAAATTTAGATACTAAGATCTCGTTTAGACTGTGAATAGAGAAAATATTTTTAAGAAAAAACTATTATTTATTTAAACTCTTTCAATTTCTTTTAAATGGCTTTATTTCAAATAAGTAAACTCATGAAAAGTGAAAGGCATCCTAAATTTTGAATAAAACATTTTAATAAATATAATTAAGTATGTTGATGGAATATCTAAATTAACAAATATAATAATCTAAATAATTATCTAAACAATAAAAAAAAGTAGCTTTTAAAAACTTGTTTTTGTCTTTAAAAACTTAACACCCAGGTTTTAAACATCAAGGTATACTACACGAAAATGAGGTTTTTCGACACACTCAAGCATTGGAGAAGACCACAAAAATGTTGAAAATGGGACTTCCAATGTATGAGTAAATGTCGGGAAGCACGTCGACAGATCTGTGTCGGGAGAACCATCACCAACGCACCTTCGAAACTACATCTGGAGTTCATATCTCCTGACGTTCTTGATTGCGACATCTCTTATGCGTCTGCAGAGCCGATTTCCCGATGTGTAAACTAGGTTAGGTGAAGGTGCGTCAAGAACAGGACGCTCGACACCGTGCACATGCGTCAGCTTGAAGGTCGATTCCCGACGCACCAGCTGCATCAGAAATTCTATTTATTTATTTTTAAATAATTAATAATTAATTTATTAATTATTATATTTTTTCCACTATTCGATTTTGATTTAATTTAAATTAAAACTTAACAACGAAAACAGTCAATAAAATATCAAAATTGAAATTTTATTAGAATTACATAAAATTCAAAAAAGTTCAAACAAGAAAGCAATACATAGAAGCAAGATGAACTACGAACAAAGTAAGAAAGTAAGAAAGCTGCGGATGTCGATCCTCCTTCATGTGCCCGACTCAATTCTTCAATCTTCTTCATCATTTCACATTTCCTAATTCAAGGCAACGGATTCAAAATCCTAATTTGTAATGTACATAAAACAAAAACTACATCAAATTATATATACCGATATGCACTGACGACGACAACGACGAAAAGTCCTTCTTTTTGGATCTTCCTCACGGTCTCCCTCTCCCTCTCTTGTTTTCTCTCTTTTTTGTGTTCTGTGTTTTGTTTCGGCTTAAAAACACCAGGGATTTTCCGACGCACAACGAAAACGTCGAGCATTCTGGGGATTTCCCAACGTTTCTTTAAAAGTGTTGGGGATTCCTCAAACAAATTCCTGATGCTCTTGACACAACGTTGGAGGAAGGCGATAAGACCTTCCTCCGACGTTGTGTCAGGCGCGCCGGACATTTGTTTGAGGAATCCCCAACACTTTTAACGAAACGTCGGGAATTTCCTAGAATGTCCGACGTTTTTTGTATCCCGTAGGCGGAATCCCAAACGTCACATTCAATTGTTCACCATTTCTCGACAATGACACGGAGGCGTCGAAAATTGGGCTCGAAATTACCGACGCGTTTAATGGTTCGTCGGGCATTCCCCAGAATGTCCAACGTTTATGTATGACGTCGGTGGAAGCCCAAACGACACATTTAATTGTGCACCGCTCCCCGACGTTGACACGGGGACGTCGGGAATTCTCCAATTCTACAGACGTGGCACATATGTGTCAGGATTACTAGGGTCTACTGACGCACTTTATTCCGACGTGTATTAATGCGTCGAAAATACCCCAATTTCTTGTAGTGATATAGAGATTATAACAAAAGAGAAAGAGAACAATAAAACTACTTAAAAGGGATTTTAGGACTTCTCTATCTTTAACAACATTACAAGTCAATAGTTGATAGTTGGGTGATGAGAAGAGTCAAATATGGTTGTTTTTGTGTTTAACTATTTACAGGTCTGGCAAGTTGAACATATTTTGGGTATTAATATTTCAAAAGTTAAAAGATAATTTAGACAGAAAATAGAAAAGTTGGGAATGATTTATATAATAGTTAACATAAAAAAAGTAACATACATTAAACGTTAAGTTAGTGAAACATGGCTTGATAAAGTCCAAAAATGAGTAGAAATATTTTTGTTACTGCTTTCAAATAATTAACAATGATTGAAAGCTTGTTTATTTTTTGTAGAAGAAAAGAAGAAAAGAAGAAAGAATGGTATTCAATTAATATGGAATGAAAAGGTATTTGTTTAGATTGTGGGATTGGGGTGACTTGGTCTAAAGAGAGTAGAAATGAGTAGGGCCATATGGTGAACAAAACAAAAAAATGATATGTAATGTAAGAGATAAATGAATGGAATCCAAACCAACCAATGAACTTTTTGACTTCCAACCACAACTCACTCTCAAGTTTTGGATATGAGCTGCCGACGACACCACACATCTCACTTTCTTCTTTCTTTTTCGTTTCAATTTATATTCTCACCCTCATAATTTATCCTTTAATTAGGTAGCCATAAGTTTTTTTTTTTTCCAAATAATTAGTAATCATTTATTATTACATTCATTTTCTTGCCAAATAAGATTTGAGAAGGTGGTTGTTATGGTCGGCTAATTAATAACATATAGTAGTTTCTTCCAAATGTGAATAGATAACCTGTCTGAGATCTAGCTTTATGTGGATCAAATAAATATCCAAAATTTATAAAAACAACTAGCTTAAAATTTGATTTATTTTAATAAAATAATCTTATATCAATTGTTCATCAGAGATAACGAAGTATATGTTTAATTCTATTTCAATGTCTTTTTTTTAGAGAAACTAGATAAATTTACTGAAAATGCAATATCTAGTATAGTATTATTAGCAAAGATACATAAGTGCACCAATTGAACTAAAATATGGTACTTCTGAACCAAAGAGTTTTTCATTATCATCTCGATGTCGAAATATTTTTTTTTCACATCTAGTGAACGAACTTGGATTAGAATGTTTAATGAATATGCTTTATCTATATAAAATCTTTTCAAAACTTTTTCTGAATAACTTGATTGATGAACATATATTCTATATGCCAAATGCTCAATTTGTAAACCAAAGTATTTTTTTTTTTTGAGATCTTTCATCTCAAATTCTTTTTTAAGATATTTTATTGTCTTTGAAAACTCTTCAAGAGTTCCAATTATATTTAAATCATCAACATATACAGATATATATATATATATATATATATATA
The DNA here is from genome assembly GCF_000004075.3 of Cucumis sativus. Lineage (NCBI taxonomy): Eukaryota > Viridiplantae > Streptophyta > Magnoliopsida > Cucurbitales > Cucurbitaceae > Cucumis > Cucumis sativus. The sequence goes on from NC_026657.2 coordinate 14,333,374, forward strand.
TATATATATATATATATCAATTTTTAGCTCTCACGTCCCTAAGAGTTCACACGTGAGATTCATACTCGACTTTGTTTCACGCTGGGAGTGGCCTCCCTTCGAAGAGTGTTTGTATGGTCAATAAAAAGGTGAGTAGCTAAAAATTGATATATCATATATACCATTTTTCTCCCACTAAAATGTTTTATTAATTTAGGGTTTGTTGTACTTAGCTAAATTTCGGCTAAATGAATCTAAGTCTATTCTTATTATAACTCTTGTAATAAAACTTTACTATAAAGTTTCTAGGTGTATTAAACTATTTAATTTACCTAGTGACATCTCATTCTTAATAGGAATAAGGTTAATTCAACGCCGGTTTCGAGATAGTTCCCAGGTAGGAGGTGTTCCGTAAACCGTCAACTTAAGTACCTCCAACCTTAGACAGAACTTTACCGGTAGAGTTTCCTTATAACCTTATCCTATTTGTACTATTTAGTTTCATTAAACTAAAAATATAATTCTAATCGTATTAGAATTAATGTGATCTTAGGTCTATTTAATTTTAAACAATTTAAAATTAATCAAATTCATCCTAAGATCCTATGTTTGCATGCAATTATTTATTATAGGTTGACGGTTTTTAATTATCAAATTTTATAACTATTATAAAATTACTTAATTAGTCATATAATATGTATACTAGGGTTTAATTAATTAAAACAAATTTTTAAAAAATAAACCATACAACATGCAAAATATTATATCAATATAACAGTTAGAGGTGTACAAATATGAGTTGAACCCGAATAATCCGGACTACCCAATCCATATTATAAGGGTTGAGTTGTGTTAGGTTAAAATATGAGTTGGGTTGGGTTAATTTCTTTTATTTTTTATTTTTTCGGGTTTGGTTGGGTCTCGGGTTGGAGGGTTGAACCCAACCCAACCCGAATTAATATAAATAAATAAATAAATAAATTAGAGGTATATATTATTTTAATAAGAAACAAATTAGAGGTATATAAATTTTGAATTTATTGTATGAAAGTTTGAATTATGTATGTATTAAATTTAAATGTAACCGTTTAAAATTTTTCTAACTATTAGAAACTAGAAAACGGGAAAAAAATTAAAAAAAATATTTATATATACAACCCGACAAACCAACCCAACCTAACCCATATTTTACGGATTGGGTTGGGTTGGGTTAAAAACTAAATTCGGGTTATTTGGGTTGTCAACCAAAATAACCCGAAAATATGGGTTGGGTTGAGAATGTCTCCCAACCCAATTTCACCCTAATAACAATCATATTAATCTATGGATGTAATATGCTCAATGCAACCTTGGTTTTTATTTTAATTAATATAACATTTATATTTTTAAAAAAACATATAAATCAACCAAGCATCCATAAGACATTAATTTAAATATAACAAATTATATTTAACTAAGTAATGTCATGCGCCATTTTTATCCAACTTCTTATATTTAAAATATCAAAATACTTTAATTAACTCATGAAATTCAAAATTATGCATTAATATTAAATATTATAACATTTATAATATATAAAAATGCATGAACATGTTTAGAAAATCATGCAACTAAAATATAACTTTTATATTTAAGAATGATACATGATAATTATAATCGTAAGGTGGGATTTTAAATTATATGACATACATTATGCATATAATTAATTTAACCAAACATAATAATATATTAAATAGCAATAAAATCAACAACAACAACAAAGGTAAGTAGACACTATTGTTATATTTAAATGCAGAATAAGTGGACAATAAGATAGGAGTAAATCATAGAGGACATCTCACGCAAAGGTCACGCGATGGTAACTCGCCTAGTGAATAACACCTCCAGGCGAGAAACCATGTCATCACGCGAGGAAGGCTCACTGGAATACAAGAATGGTAGTTGAAGTGATGTGACTGTGAAGTGGTCTTAGAACTTGCTCACATGAATTCTTCCTTCACCACCTTCTTAACACAAGTTAGTTCGCTCAATCCTCTATCTTACCATAATTTATCCCCCTACACATGAGTCTCTAGGTGAGTGTAAATATTTTAAATTCTAGTTTGTATACATTTTTTTACTGCAACCATCATAACGCCTAACAGATAAGTAAACACTAGAACTAGTGTCTTGATACAATTTCCCATGTTCGACCCTAGATCATCTAAAAAAATCTATTGTTTTGCTTGAACTTGAGCCAACAGTAGAAAAACTTAGATCCAACGATAACTTAGATTTTACACGATAAGAGGCACATAGCGAGCATTTCACATGCTATGATCATGACTCATGACGTATCGCCTAGAAATGCGTACGCAATATAGAAAGATAAGTTAGCACAAATCGTGTGGTGAACCTACTTAGTGATGTATTGCAATTGCATTGAACGGATGTAAACTACACCATGAGTAAGTCCCAACCCAACCAACACATCGTCGTTCCACAAATCCAACTAAGTTTTTTTAATCCCAATCACTCATCAATGCTACCCTATCTATCAAAGCACTAACATATGTAGTTGGATGTAAATGTTCGAGTTAGGTATGGAAAACACTAAAAAGACATTACTCTTCAAATATCAAGACAAATATAGTCAACCTAAAATCAGATCTACAACAAATCTCAAAGAAACAAGATGGATAAATTGATATGTACATCAAGAAAATCAAAGAACTGAAAGATAAGTTAGCAAATGCAGCAACTGTTGTTGAAGAAGAAGATCTTGTAATCTATGCCCTAAATGGCCTTCCAAGTGAATACAGTTGCTTTCACACCTCAATGCGAACAATATCCCAATTACCAGTAAGTTTCTCTGAACTTCACGTCTTCCTAAAATTTGAAAAATTTGCCATAGAAAAGCAAACCAAATGTGAAGGTATCTCAGTTCAACCAACGACAATACTTGTTAATCAAAATACCAACTCACAAACACCTTGAAATTCATCAACAGAACCACTTTAGAGAAAGAGGAAGAGGTCGTAGTACTGGTAAAGGTTGATCAAACTTCAATCAAAAGAGAGGTTGTGGACAATCTAATTCTGGAAATCGTCCATTCATTCAATGCGAAGTATGTAATCGATCTGGTCATTCTATACTTGATTGTACAACAAAATGAACTATAATTATCAAGGAAAGCACCCCCTTCAAAATCTTGGTACCATGGTTACCCAACAAAACTCACAATATCTCAACACTCATACCTATTCTTCAAATACTTGGCTTGCAGATTCAAGATGCAATGCTTACGTTACTATAAATATTATAAAACTCTCCATAGCTAATGAATACAATGGTGAAGATAACATCTTTCTTGGTAGTGGTCAGTCACTTTCCATTACTCACAAATGATCAAGTAAACTCTCCTACTCCTTTTCACTACAAAATCTCTTGTAATATCCCAACCATCTCCATGAATCTACTATCCGTTCACCAAGTATGCAAAGATAATAACTGTTTAATCATTTTTTTTATGCTAATAAACTTACCAACCAAGACAAAACTACTGGCAACTTTTTATTCCAAGGCCTTAGTGTAAATGAACTTTATCCAATCACTCCATATGTCTCAAATCAGAAAAATTCACCAATTGCTCATACTGCAATACGATCATCCTTTAAGATCTCCTCCACCCTATAGCACAACCGACTCGGCCATCCTCACACACAAGTATTAAACACAATTCTAAATTCCTTAAGTACTATACTTTATTTGGTATTTAAGTATTTTTAGTTTAAGTAGTATTTTTGTATACATAAATAAAATAAAGTACTATATTTTATTTGGTCTTTTCACCTCCAAATTCTGTTTTACAAATTTAAATATTTAAATATCAATTATACAATTTTAAAAATTTTACTCTTATTTTTTTTTTCCAATTTTCATGTATGAGTAATGATTTTAAATACGGTATTTTGTATTAACAATTTGTATTTTTTTTAATGGTAAAGTTTTCTTAAATTCTTTAAAATTTAAGTATGCTTAATTTTTCACTTTTCTTAATTAATACACTAACTTTTTCCTTCTATTTTGCTTATTCAAATTTGTTTTCTAATTTCAACAAATACAAAATCATTACTTTTTGGCCACATATGTTTGCACTACACCACGTTAAATCACATCTTCATAATTCATACACATTAGGTCGATCAATAGTTTGTATCTTATAACAATTTGTGTTTGCAGTGCGAACTAATTTATTTTAGGTCATCGCCTATGTTTGGATGCATACTTTTTTAGTCTCTAGTTTATACTTAGTTATATGTTTTGTTGTATACTATTTTAGTATGGTATAGAAAATAGTAAACATTGTAATAAAAGAGAGAGAATGAGTAGAAAATAACCAACGATAAAAAATAAAAAAGAGATTTGAAACAGTACTTTAGTAGATATTATAGGTTATATTATTTTGAAATATCAACTATTATAATTTATCTTAAATACAAGAGAGACTTAGAGGGAAAATTCATCGTTTATTAAACATTTTAAGTTCACGAAGATTGAATGATTTCTCAAAGTCCAAAATCTCTAAAACATTAAAAAAAAATCTTAACTATAAGCATTTGACCTTAAGAACATTGACATGCTTAATCCCCAAGTGAAGCGTACATATTTAAGAGAGAAATAAAATATCATGGATTAAGAGACCAAACGTCGTATAAATATATATAAAGTTATTTTTAATTCACCAAACTCTCTGTTCTCCTAAAAACTTCATGTAATTGTCATATTTGGTTTATCAATACAGAGAGTAGTAGTTCTTTTAATTATCTACATTTAGTCTTTGCACTTTGTTAGTTTACTGCTATTGCTTTTAGGGTTCCATCTAAATTGATCTTCCTTTTTTTTTTTTTTTTTGGAATTAATATTTAACCATTTAGAAAAGTAATAATATAAAATATAACTTTCAAAAAGTCCAATTTCAAGATTTATTAAGTACTAAAACTTCAACCTTTAAAGTACAATGTTAAAAAATAGAATGGAAAAGAAACTCAAACTACAAAGGCCCAAATTGACATTTGAATCAAAGTTAAGTTCACGCTTAAAACTAAGCATAGCAACTTCTTTTGGTTTATTACTTTATTCATTGATCAAAGGATAATTAAATGCACATCTTATTGCCCTTTTTCTTCACTAATCAGTTAATAAACATATGGGTGTATGATTACAAACTTTGAAATACAAATCTTACAATATTGGTTACATCAAAATGGCTGTCTATTTGAATGTACCAAAGTTGTATTTGACCCATTTGACAAATTGCATCTTTGTAAGATATCTTCCAATTATATGTCCAAGGACTCCAAACTTGAAACATATACAACCTGCTTTATAACTTAATCCTCTTCTTCCTCCTCCCTTTCCCTTGGGACAGCCCCAAAATGTTGTACAAGAATGTCCACAACCAAGGGCACCAAATCCTTACAAGGGACAGCCTTTTTGTAAACATCTCCCAAATGTGAGTCACTCCCAATTCTCCCACCCAAGAAAACATCAACCCCTTCAACAGGCTTCTTATTCTCATCCCTAGCCATGCACCCCATGAAGCCAATATCAGCAACCTGAACCTGGCCACAGGTATTAGGGCAACCGGTCCAATGCATTCTCACCGGTCGGGTCACTGTGACTCGCCGTTGCACCTCCTCAGTCACCTTCAAGGCCCTAGCCTTGGTCTCTATAATGGCTTGTCCACAGAATTGATTGCCAGTGCAAGCTACCAATCCTTTCATGAGAATTGGTGGTTCTGGTGAAAATTTTTGTAATAGAGACTCTTTGAGTAAGGCTTCTAACTTTGAGTTTTGAATGTTGGGGATGATTATGTTTTGTTCTACTGTCAATCTGAGCTCCCCTGTGCCATATTCATCTGCTAGTCGAGCCAACTCGTCCATATCATCGGCTTGAACTCGACCAACAGGAATGTGAATTCCTACAAAGCTTAAACCTTCTTGTTTTTGTGGATGGACTCCAAAATAGTCCCTTCTTTCCCATTGCTTATTTACCAAATCCTCCGACGATGCTCTCTCCAACTCTTGTCTTGGCATTCTTTTTACTACTTCAGCTCTAAATCCTTCTATGCCCTGTTTTCATATAATCACATCATATAAACCAACTCAAATTCAGCCATCGATTTAAGATGGAAAAATACTTTCTTTTAATCTTAGAAATTTCAACTCCAGTGCCCAAACAAACACACACATTCAATCCAAAAAATTAAATTAATCCATCACCAATGGAGTTTTATGACATTTTAGTTAGTTATTAAGACTGTCTAACTTTGTAATGTTTACTATTTGTTTGTATTGAATATTCTCTTTATCCCATATTTATTATTTTTAATTTGTCTTTTATTACAGTTATTTTTTATCCAAAAGCTATTTTAACCCTAAACTAAAATAGACTCTCAAACATTAGAACCCACTAATCATAATAACCACGTTCAAAGTGGACAATGTGAATATAAGCATAGTTCAAACTTGATGCTATAAGTCTGAGATTCAAATCTATGGCTCCAAAAATGTTGCTTTGAACTGAATGAGGACAATTACTGATATGTTACGAATGAATTTAAGAATAGGGTGAGAGTTACCAGTTCATCGATGAGCCACATCATTCTACATTTCTGGCGGTTGCCTCTGGTGCCGAGGTCCCTGAAGGCCTCCAAGATGGCTCCACAGAGAGGGACGATGTCCTCTTCAGGCACCCAGGCGTCGAGCGGCACAGCCTCAGCGCATCGCTTGGCGCTGAAGAACCCACCCACCAGCACATTGAACCCCATTCGCCCGTTTTTTGTAGCGGGCATGTACGCAAGGTCGTTAATGTGAGGGTGTTCGTATAGATCGTGTGATCCTATCACACACACATTCCACTTTCTTGGCCTGTCCATACACAGTCAAACATTGAGCTCATATCATTACATGGAAGAATTAATGAGTAGATTCTTCATGCATGTTTGTTGGGTTGTATGGATTTAAATTAGAGAGGAGAAACTAAAGAGAAATGAACTTACAAATTGGTGAAAGCAGGATTTCCAAGGGAATTGCCAGTGATGAACTGGGAGAGCAAATTGTTGTAAGGCCTTGTGTCGATGATCTCCTCAGGATCAATGCCGGCGAGGGGATTTCCAACGGGATTTCGTACGTTGTCCATTCCACTCTGTAGACTGGTGAGTCCAACTTGGGAGAGTCCCTTAAGAATGTCGGGGACGTCGGAGAGAAGGACGCCGCGGATCTGCCAGTTCTGGCGTGTGGTTACGTCGGCGCAGCCGTCTTTGCCGTACTTGCGAATCACAGTGGCTAAGTATCGAGTTTGCTCGCTTGTTGTCACCCCATTTGGCAGCTTTAATCTCATCATGAATCTCCCATCTTTTTTTTTCATTTTCAAAATTCACAACAATTTCAATTACCATTTCTTATATTTACATTTTCAAATGTATAACATAAACAAATTCACTCTTTAATATATAATTCAATAATAACAACAACAAAACCTTGATTCTTATTTTTATATAAATATTTTAAAAGGGTAAGGTTGTCATTTTATTTTAATCAACTTATGTGTTAAACTTAGATGCTCTTCTAGTCCATATGATTTTCTCTCAATATATTCAATGAATTTATTGATCCTTAGCTTCTTTCTACCTCATATGTTTTTCTTATATTTATTAACCCCATACATCATATTAGTATATTATATAAACTATCAATTCCAGAATATTCAAATTCATTACGTGATATAAATTTTACATAGGGGAAGAAAATAACTCACATTGATGTTTTCTTCTATGGAAAAGGCCAAGCCATTTGAGTCTAACATCAATATCATCTTTAGAAAGTTTAGAAGCATCAATTTCCTCCATTGACAACTTTGAAACCTCTTCAATACCATTCTCCATGAACAGCTTCATTGGCTCTTTCTCTATTTTCACTTTCTCTTGTGGATTTATACCTTCTCTAAACTTCTCCTTCACCACCCAATATCCATCTCTCTCTTCCACTCTCGACTCTAACCTCGATTCTTCCACAGCCACCTCCGAGGGAGCTGTTGTCACCGGGGCCACCCCCACCCTCCGCCACCCACGGCGTCCCGAGGCTACAGGAGGAGACAGAAATGGAGCTGAAAAAGAGGAGGACATGATTGTTGATGCAATATTATTTGATAGCTAGTGTGCTTGGATGTAGAAAATTGGGGGATAGAGAGAGAGAGAGAGAAGTGGGAGAGACTTTATGGACTCTGTTTCCCTATCAGTAGAGGACCTTTGGTAGTCTTCAAAGGCCAAAGTTTGCTTTTTAATATTTTGTCCTTTTCTATCTTCCACTCCTTTGAGAAGTTGGCCACAAAAAGGATTAGATTATACAGAGTGGTTTGGTTGGTCTCTACCTTTAGCCTTCCCAAATTCAATTTCTAATTCTAATCTTCGAACAATATTATTTAGCATCTTAATTGTTCTTCAATTTTCATTACGTCCTTGTACAAATTATATATATTTTTGGGTACTCTAAATTTTTTTATTTATTAGGAGAGTAAGTAAATTTTTTAAACTTTCATTTTAGTTATGTTTACATTGGTTTAAGTGTCTTACAATCTTCCTTTCAACTCATCCTATTAGAAAATGTCTTAATGTATGTAAGTTAAAAAAGTTTGATGTGGAGAAATTGATGGAATGATCAACTCTACCTTGTGACAACTGCATGTCCAAAAGGATGTGTTGTTACGACATTTGGTTCCATTAGGCTTGGAGGGAAGATTGAGCAATGGTAATTCTTGAAGAGTTAAGTGGTGATGGAAGTCCAATAGAGTCCAAGGGTGATTCCAAGCAAAGGATTAAAGACAAAATTCTTTGTGCAAAAAAATAGGTTGTTGAGAGTGTGAATAGTTTAGGCTGATCATGAAAAATAAAATAGATTTGACAAAATGGCTCTCTTTTGTTCAGATGCTTACATTGTTTTTCTTGTTAGAAAAGGCGATTATTTTTTTTAAGAAAAATGAAATTCATTCATGTGATAGATCTACTTTACTTGATATGATAGATCATCTCAAAAGATTACTCACGAACATTAACTTAATAGTTAAAAACTTTTAGGTGAATCAAGTAGTTGAAAGTTCCACACCATAATCCTTATTAGAGTTAAACCACATGCAACGAAAAAAAATAGCTTAGAGAATGACATTTCAAATGTTATATTTTTTATCATAGACTAGGTTATAGTGAAAACTATGATTATTGATGAAAACAGTGGATGCAACAAAAGTTAAAAGGTTCTTCAAATAACTCACAAAGGTGGAATCTGTCGAATATTGACAAAATATTATAAAAAGGTTCAAATAAGCAATAGACTCGAAGCATTATAAAAAAAATTTATGACATTGTTTCAAGTTAGTCGTCCCATTTAGAAACACTTTAAATTTGAGTGTATTAGTTTTAGTTCAATTATCTTTTGTATTCTTTATTAGAGTGAGATTAAAAGGTGTGAATAATGGAAAAGGTTGAAAAAGTCGATAATTATTTTATATAACTTTAATAAATTTTACTTAATAGATTTTGTTGGTTCTAGTGGTTGTGTTTTTATTTTTACTTCGAATTTAGAATTTGCTATTTAATTAAATTAGGGTGATCTTTTCTTTTAATTTATCAATTATCTTTTTCACAAAACTATTGAAAGATTTGTTTGGATCAATTTGGTTTAAAAAGTGATCACGTTCGTTTTTGTACGTGCTTTCAACTTTCTATATTTTGAATTTCAATTTTCAACTATTTGCTATTATATATTCTTGACTTTTAAATTTTTCATTTTAGTATTTTTATTTTCTTTCTTCTTTTTACTTTTAAACAATTGCCATTATTTGGTCCTTCATTTCAAACTTCTAATTATATAAGTCTTACCCACAATGAATGCCATTTAGTATCAATTTATGATTTGACTTCAAGTTTTGGTTTATGTTGGGTTGCTAATAAAATTGGAATAAGAATTAGATAAATGAGAGGAAAATATACTAAGTTGTAAACTTTACCAACGATGTATAGAAGCATTTTAAAACCTTTTTTCTAGAAAGATTGAAGAGTACTAATGGATGCAATTTTTATAACTTTAGAAATATTTTCTAAATCAAGTCTATTACTCAAACTTTTGAAACTTCAAGCATGAACCAATCCAAACACAATTTTAATATATTATAATACATAATATGCTGATGTTATAGAATATATTACAAGATTTTTTTTTTCTTTTTTTGTTATAAAAGAGTACCATCTTTGTCTTTGACACCCTTTGCATCACAGATTGAAATATATTTATTGTATTGGTTCTTTTTCAATGAAATTTGGCCTTATTTTACTAAAAAAACAATTGAACAACACCATTGGGGTGGGGTTCATATGTTCTCACAAATTTAATATTATTACATGTTTCCTTCCTAGTTAAGTCTTTGTAATAACCTAACTTTTGATAATATTTTAACTTTTGTTATAAGATCAAAATTGTAGATTAATGATTAAGATTTAGATTGTGTTTAATATATTAATTATAAAAATGAAAAGATGTAATATGATGAAGTGTTGGATGGGTTTGAGAAGAAGTTGAGGAAGAGTTTAATAATAATGTGATAGATAAGTATGAATAGGAAAGAAAGAAAGAAAGAAAGAAAGAAAGAAAGGAAGAAAGAACCTTTCCAAGCAATGAAGGGTCGCGGCCCCAGGGCGCCGCATCTTATTGTTGAATAAGAAAACCGGTGGCCGCCTAACATGCCGGTGGCCGCATGTGGAAACCCCAAAAACATGTGGCTTCCCCGAACCTCTCTCCACTCTATTACATTACACCCTTCTATTTCCACTTCTAACTTTTTCTTTTTTATTATTTACTATTCTATTTATTTATTATTCAAAATAAATAAATGAAAAAAAAAAGAAAAGAAAAGAAGGAAGAATATATTTACATCATTTTTAATATTTGTTTTCTCAATCATTCATCATCATCATCAATCATCTCACCTAATGACACTATTCATTTCAATCATTCTTCATCATCATCTTCCTTTTCTTTTTTTGCTACAAGATCCAACTTCCGTACACAAAACTGAAATGAACCATGACCCAAATTATCTACCTCCGTAGGAAAACTAAAACTGAATTAGGAAATGATAAGAAACTACGGTTAAACAAACTTCAAATATATGAACACCAAAAATGGTATTTTAACTTTTTCACTACTTTAAAATATTTTATTTTGATCAAAGACTCTACACAAGTTAGTAATGAGAAGGAAGAGTAAAAACCAGTAAGTTATGGAGTGGAAAGAAAGAAAGAACCTATATTGATCATAAAACTTGAGCGGAAGGTAATTTACAAAACAAAGACAAGAGATCTCCATCAGGTAAAGAAAGTGACAGAGACTTACAATGACAGTTTCCATATGTTAAAAAGAGGACAAAGAACAATTGCTGGAGGAAGAAAAAACCAACAGCAGCCAGCCCTCTGCCATACTCTACTTTCTAAAACTAAGTGGCAGGCAGCAACATTCACAACAAACTTTGGCTTCTTTTTCCTTTTTCCTTATTTCTTTTGTGGGTATTTGACAAGTTAATGACATACAATGGTTACAGAGGTAGCTATCTGATCTTTTACATCACCATTTTAGCCACCAATTGCAGCCAGAAACTTTCGCTTGCTTGATGGATCTTCATGCAAGACCACGACATCGTTTACTTTGTCAAACAACTCCTCCAATCCTCGAACACCGAGGCTCTGGAAGTTTAAGCTTTTCTTGTATCGCTGTAAGTATATTGCCTCAAAACATCCTAAGAAGATTCTACATGAATAGCTAACAAGAATCTCCTGTAACTCGTGTTTGAACTGCTCGATACAGCATGCTTCGTTGTTTTTGCATTGATCTGCTGGTGTCTGGTTGGTTTTTCCTACACCCTTCTTCTCATCGTGTTCTTCATGAACTACTCTTTCTTCTTCTGAGTATTCGTCTGATGAGACCAAGCCTGGAGCAACTTCAATAGTTTCCTCCAATGTACCCTTACCTTTTTTATTTTCTTTCCTTGACAATATCAAAGGCGGGGCACTCGGGCATGATCTTGAGTTTCGAATGTAGACAGATTTCTTGTTGCCTTTGCCCTCTACAATGAGGACATCTCCCATCTTCTTAAAAAGATTCACAAGCTTGACACCAGGTTCGGATGTGTAGAGTGGCCTTCCAAAGACTCTCTGGTACTCAGCACGAACCTTTGTAATGGGTAAGCATCCTCCAGAAAGTTCTAGCAACTTAACCATTTGTCCCTTGAGAACATTTAGGTCTCCTGTCTGTGGCCACCAAGCGGATTCATTTTGGTCTCCACACGAAACAACACCTGTTGGAACCTCGTTCAAACCACATGGGAGACTCTGTGACCTCAAAGTTGAAGTTACGCTAGGAACAGCCAAATTACTATTGTATTCGGATAGAGAATGAGATACAACTGAAAAATCCCTCACGTTGTAATAGCTCTGGGACACTCCTCTGTAAACAATAGCTTCCTCTTCATTTTGGCCATCCAGAACATCATTAATATGGCATCCCTTGAGATATCCAGAAATTTCGGCTGCTCCTCCACGGGAGGTCAACACTTTGGGGGCAAGAGCAAAGCCTTCACCACGAGCCACGGTGGGCCAGTCCCAAACATACTTCCCCGCATTGCAGAGGGCAGATGAAACACCCACACCAGAAGGGATGACAAGTATCACATTATAACCACGTTGACCTAAAATGTGAAGCGCTGGAGCAAAATCGACATCACCAGATATGAGCATTATGGATGATGGGGGAGGGTTATCTAGGGCAAAGAGAAACATATCAACTAGTATAGCCTTGTCGGCAGCATCCTTCCGACCATTTGGCACGTCAATTAGCTTGATACCAGTTCTCTGACACCCTTCTCTCAGTCGTCTAGGAAAAGCATTGAAATCCCCATATGCAGAAAACATCATAACTGCTCCTTGTATTACAGGGTGCACACGCAAAGCCATTCTTATATTACCAGCTACATCTTCAGGGCGGACATCACTGGGAACAGGGCAATTCTCAATATCCCACAAGATGGCCACAGGACCGTCTGAAGAACTTCGAGTTTGCTGATTTGGAGCCTGAGAAACATTCCTGTTCAAGTCTTCCATTTGGATTTTCCTTTGCTCTGATGATTCAGATTGAGCTAGCACTGTTTTTGACACATTTAAACAAGCTAAGTCATTATTTTCCTTCAGAATCAGATGTGTCTAAGAGGATTGACTAAATATAGTGCACCAGAAAAAAGATGGAACATCAAAAAGTGCCCAACTAGAAAATTTTCTTTTCCCTTTGCTTTCCTTGGCTAGGAAGTTTAGTACAAATTCCAAGAAAACAATTGATCCAACAAAAATTCAATTTGAAATTCAAAGTCACAGTCACAGAAGACCTATACAGAACAATTGAATTAATTTTTTTTAATAGTGGGGGTGGGATTTCAAAGCTTCGACCTCTAAGGAGAAAGTCATGCTGTACCACTGAGCTAAGCTTTCTATGGTAAACAACTGAATTAAACCGATCAGTCAATTTGCTACATAAGTACCCAAGTACACGAATTTGCATACATAAGATTACAGCTTTGTTAAATCTGCAGATAACCCTATACAAACCAGTGAAACACACAGTTTATGTTACATTCTAACTTCTACAAATCCTCAAAAACTAAACTACAAATTGGTAACACAAACCCAAGTTTGTCCTTATTCATTCACATGCCCAATCCAAACACAAATCACATACACTCACAGCCTTCCCAACCACACATTTCGGAGACCAAACATGAATCGCACACTCATAGCCCTCCCCACCCTAAATTTTAGAGATATTAAAAAACATGAGCCAAATATTCTTTAGGGTTTAAACACCACACGATGTAGAGCACAAATTGGGGGGAAATTGCACATTGCATTACTATGCAAAATAGGTAAGAAGGCAACGAAAACTAAATGCACTGAGCTGAAAACGGAGACATTTCGCTGAGAGGTTGGCTTCTTTTTGAGTAATAACAACTGTCTGCGCCGTGTGCCCGAATCTTCCTAACAATTTATGCTTAAGATTTGGTGAATTATATCTACCTATTCCCATGATTCCTACTTAATAATCTGAAACCCAAATCAGCCAATTCATAGCCACATAGCTTTCAAATTGTTGATCCCTTCATATGATAGCCAACAAACGGCACAAAAATTTCAAACTTCAGTAAATAATGGGGTCGTGGAGAAAAAAGCTACAATTCACTGCCCATCAAACTATTATCAATTTGTTGCAGCTAAACAATTTGATCCGCACCAATTAAACTGTATACTGGCCATATCAAAACTGAAGGAATTTAGGGTAGAATTCAAAACAAGTAAAAACCACCTATCCGATGATTTCCGACCAACCGAAGCATCAAATTGAACACAACAACCAGCAGAAAAAGTGATATGGAACCAGAATCAAACGATAATTTCCATTGAACTACACGATTAGCACAAAAAACCCAATAAAAAATGTACCTCGGAATTATGCAAAAGGTCGTAAGCGTAGGAGAAAGTCAGGTTGAGAAAAAAAAATCCTGAAGAAGAGAAAACAGAGTTGGTAAGAGATCTAAAAGTAAAAAGTCGCAGAAGAAGTTATGGAAAAATGAATTAAAGAAAAATAAAAAGAAGAAGCAAAGGCTGAGAGATAGAGAGAAGGGGAGGAAGAGTGCGGTGTGTACCTGACCTGAAGACGAAGAAAAGGAGTTTATGGAGAAAGAAAGTTTCGATCTTTATCCTCAACCAAAAAATTCGGATTGTGGGAACTCAATTTTTCCTCGAAGCTTTTCTTTTTACTCTTTTTTCTTCTTTACTTCTCACCATCTTACTTAATACTTATTTGTTTTAACAAAATCGAAATTTTTGTGTTGTTTTTAGACTACACTTATCTTTTAAAATATAAATTTTTTTGGAAGGATGTGATGATGTTTCATATTTATTGCCACTTCAAACAAATCCTCACATCATTCAAACTCTCAATTTTGGTTCAACATATTAAACCATTCATATTATATTGAGTTACCATTACAATCATTTTTTCTTTGCCATATGGTAATGACTTGTAATATGTCTCACATTTGAAACTTTTCCATTTTTAACAAAGTAAACCGCTAACTCATTTTAATCCACCCGTTCCCTAGTGTTTACACATTTGACTTAATTGTGATATTTTGTACCAAATTTTTACTTTAATATTTACCCAAATAATTGTCAAAATTGTTTCTTTTTTCTAACATATTATTTCAGATTATTCTTGTAATGCGATCAAAGTCCCACATAGGTTAGATAAGGGAATGATCTTGAGTATATAAGTGAGAACAACTATCTCTATTTGTATGCGATATTTTGGGATGGTACCAAAAGCAAAGCTACGAGGGTGTATACCCAAAAGTTAGAGATATTTGAGTGGTTTGTTGTCCTAACAATTCTTTATATTTAGATACCTCACATACCATAATTCAACCTATATCAAACATATATGAGTGACTAAAAAGTTAAAACTTTGAATCTATGATATTATATATGCTTTGCCTTGAAGCAATATGTGAGGTATGATATTAAAAATGTTACTTTTAGTATATTAAACATGTTACTATTTGTTATAGCTAAAATTAGCCTCCTTAGGATGGCCATGGGAGAGTCTAGCAAAACTTAGAGAGAACTACGTGGAACCCATAAGGTAATTTCATGCAAGAACGAGTGTAGTTGAAATTAACACTCAAATTTCAACTAATTCAATGGGAGGAGCATCAAGCACAAAGAGCTTATTCACCTAATTCGACTAAACTGAGCTAATCCCACTTCATGTAAGATTTCTCTACTAAGCCAAGTCAAAGGTAAAATATTATTTTACTTCTCAAGTAAAATTTTGACTTACACTATTAGAAAATGGAGATCTTCCGACGCACAAAATCGTCAGAAGATATATGAAAAAGCATAGAAAAAAGTTCTCCTTACTCGTAAATGTGCGTTGGGATCTGAATCAGGAAAGGATTTTTCGACGCACAAAATGAAGCGTCAAGAGATCATCTTCACATCTCTCGACATTGTATGGTTGGCTTCGGGAGATTTGAGACATGCAAAGGATCTCTAGATGTTTCATTTTGTGAGTCGAAAAATCTTCTATTTTTTTAAAAAAAATATATATTGTCCATTATTAAATAGAAGATATATATTTTGCAATTTTGTTGGGTAAAACAACTAAGTGAAAAGAATGAATGGATGGGATGTCACCATCATCAAACAAGGGCAACTTGAATGATTGGTTGAAGTGGTATGGAATAATACTTTTGTTCCTATGCAACACAATGTTTCTTAAATTAAAAACGCCAACCAAAGAAAAAACCCTTATTCAAAGAGAGAAGAAAATAGATTTTCTTTCCTCCTTTCCTTTCAGTCTCTACCTTTTCCCTTCTTTATAATTGTTTTCTTAAGTTCCTCTTGGATAGAAAATTTAAAAGTTGCCTAAGATTCTTTCAATCTGAAAATCCATACATGAATTTTCATATTTTTTTTTCAATCCACATTCCCACTACAACTAAAGATTGCTCTAGTAGGATTAAATCAAAGGATCGTCCATTTTCCTTCAAGGTTCAATGCAGAAAACTCAAAAAGGCTGCAACACATAGTAATAATACTCTTCTTTAATTTTTCTTTGGAGTAGAAAAAGTAATTAACCAACTTCTCTGATAAGATCTTAATCGATGCCAAACATGAGACCTTGCATCATCGAAACCCATCCCATCAGATAACCAAACAAAATCAGACAACCAAGTGATTACGAAGATGAAAATGATTTACTTGGAATGAAGTGGTTCTGACGTTGGACGAAAAAGTAGTTCCAACAATGGAAAGAAGAAAAAGAAAGCCTTGAAAGCCCTAAAAATTTTCCTCCTTCACAAATCTATAAAATACAGATTGGGGGAGGGTGGCCAACTTTTGACGTCGTTCAATATGCGTCAAGAGTTCCCCAAACAACTCCCGACGTCGCTCAATGTGTGTCGGGAGTTTCCAAATAATCATGACGTCGTTCAATATGCGTCGAGAGTTCCCAAACATCTCCTAACACTTACTAGTATTGTTGGGAATTGGCCTCCATGTCACAACGTCTCCCAACACTGCGTCGAAAGTTTTCAAACAAATCTCAACGCTTTAGTTGTGCGTTGTGCGTCGAAAGATACTATATCTCCTACCACTCCAATTGGAATGTCGGGAGATGTCCTATCTCTCAATGACCTTTCTTCCAACTAGAGGGGTAAGAATATGGGTTGAACCCGAATAACTTGGACTACTCAACCCATATTATAAGGGCTGGATTGGGTTGGATTGAAAATTTTGGTTATTTTCGGATTGGGTTGGGTCTCAGATTGGAGGGTTGAAAATTTTAGTTCAACCCAACCCAACCCGAATTAATATAATATAATATAATATATATTATATTTTTTATTTTATTTTATTTAATATTTAAAAACAATTAGGTAGAAAAAGAAATCCAACGCACATTCCTACTTCCTTTCCACTTTCTCTTTCCTGATTCCTCTTTCTCCATTTCACGATTTCTTCTCCTCTCCGCCATTTCTCATCTGAAATTTCACTATCTCAGTTCGTCTTCTTCCTTTCCTCTCCATCGTATCTTAGTTCATCTTCTTCCTCTCCCCTCCTCCGTATCTCACCAGTCGTCTTCGTCTCTGACTTTGCTCATTCGCCTTCGCTTCTGACTTTGGCCATTCGTCTTCACCGTCAGCGTCCTCCCTCTCCTTGTCGTTTGTTTCCTCGTTGTCCGTCTCCTTAGATTCTAACGGTCATCTTCTCCATCCGTCTCCCCAAATTTTGACGGGTATACTTTCAAAGATTAATGGCTCCTTAGGAACAAAAAATAAAAAAAAAACTTACAACCCAACCCATATTTCGGGTTGGGTTGGGTTGGGTTGAAAACTTAATTCGAGTTATTCGGGTTGTCAACCCAAATAACCCAAAAATATGGGTTGGGTTGAGAATGTCCCTCAACCCAACCCAATTACACCCCCTACTTCCGACGATGTAAAGCTACGTCCGGAGATTCTCATTTTCTTGTAGCTTTGGTCAAAGTTTGACTAAACAGTTAACATTTCTATTAACTATTTTCTATTTTTGCAAATTTCAACTTTACCCTTCAACATTAAATTAAAATTAATTCAAATAATCAATTTTAATCTAATTAAATAATCAAACCATTTAATTAAATTTGATTTTAATATCCATATTAAATCCCACTAATTCTCATCAATCTAAGACACCTTTCAATCTCTATTCAAAATTGTGAGATTTAAATCTTATTTAAATATGATATTCACTCTAAACAAAGTCATTAAATATATCAAATATTTGTAACGATTTTTTCTCAAAACTAATTCGAACAATTTGAATTTTTTTATCGTAATTTTAAGGTTAACTTTGATATGAGCTACTACAAGGACCTAATGGACCTACAGATCATGAGCTATAATGATTCAAAATTAACCGGCTAAACTCTTCAACCTGTTAAGTGACATTCGTTAACTATCGAGATTGTCCATTATAACTCATCATTGTACTCTCCTCACAATAAATAGATTTTTGTTCACCTGCTATAACCACGATTACCAAGCCAATATTTCACAGGTTGTTCGTAATTATGATTGAGTCAAAATCACTGTTTTACCTTCAAAATTACTTATTGTTTCTTAAGTCCCACCAATCCTCTAATAAACAATTGATTTATAGTCCAACCAATAAACCGAGTCCCTCTCAGGTCAATGAAAGGGTAGGGTTTATCACGCTCCCACCCAGAATGCGTCCATATATTCCTCGCGTTTTGAGCGCGAGATCATGACTTGAGCAGCTCCAATGCCTCTAGCGAAGCACCAGAACGTTTGATCTTGAAGTTAGACTTAAATGTCTACATACTCTACGATATGAATGAACAAAACTTCTAAACACAACGTTCTTAAGCTTGAGATAAACAAAAACTTTATTCCTCCAATAACAATCTTAGTATAAAAGCAAGACAATGCTTTAAAAACTTAAAACTTACAAACTTAAACTTTAATGCCTTGTACAACTCTTATTATCTAGCTCAACGCGGCGACTTGCCTTCTCTACGCAGCCTCCTTGCTTCGCTTACTTGGAGAAGGAGAACTTAAAACGTGAGTCTATTGCTTATTGAATGACATTTTAGGAAAAACTTTGGGAAATGCAAGTACATGCATAAAATCATTTTGTAAGATCAATTTGACAACACCTCAACACACGTTGGAAAACAATGAACACCTCATTAGCCTCTACTTATCCCTTTTGCCTGGATATTGAGATGATTCATTTCACTATTAGTATCGGTGGAGAATTCATGTTCAATTCCAATTACTTAGGCGGTTAGTTCAAATGCGGACTTCTCAACGCATCCTACACATTTTCACCATGCCGACGGCCACTCAATGCACGATTGCCCTAACTTTTATGTCCACATAATAGCTAGCTCATTATAGGAATAAAGCTAATGGTTTACTCACCTACAAGCATTTCATTCAAACAACATAAAATGAATACTTTAACTTGGAAACATACTTTCAAAGAGTCAAGTTTTTCTTGTAAATCGTAAACAACTTTATACATGCATTAAATTGTACATAATGTAACATGACTTGAAAGAAAAGCTTTAGAAATCTCCATTGTTTTCTTTGGAAGGGTCACTCACAAAAACTAAAATGCTTCCTTCTAATCCTCTTCTTAATACTCTTCTCCTTGCCTAGCAATTTCTTGATAGAGCTTCAACACTTAGAATTCCCTTATAATTTTCTTTGAACTCATAAGACCTATTCATACAAATTCTAAATTGGAGGAGTTATTCTCAAACTCATCTTAGCTTGCCAGCTCCTAACTTAGTGCGTTACACATGTAGGTTTAATATCTCCTCTAATTATGTTTAACTTAAACTTAGTATGTGTTTAACTAACTAATTTTTCAGAGTTAGCACTTAACTAGCTCCTCTTCGCCTAGCTCCTTCTAATAAATTGGTTAAGTGTATGTTACCACCTTCCCTTCTCAACTTTCCTTTTCTCTTGACTCTTCCTCGCCTGACTTAAAATGCTTACTATACTTCCCTTCTCGCGTTATCTTGTCTTTAACACCACGCTTAGCTTTATTATGTATACTGCCCTTTCTTGAGTTGCTTAGTCAAAACGCATGCTCCTTCCTCGTAATGAAATGATTTTTTTGTCAATTCTCATATTTAAGTTTGGTTTCCGCAAACCAAATATGTGTCATTTAGATAATAGAAAGCTAGCAAATTGGTAGTATTCACAACCCAATCTAACAACGTTTGTAGATTCTGACTTGCCAATAAAAGTAAGTTTCATTTTTTCTGTGTATTTTTTTAATTTAATTTAGAATACAATAGGGAGATTCTTTCTTTCTTTCTTTCTTTTTTTGTTTTGGCTAATGCACGAGTATAACCCAGTTAAATTTGAGTGATCAGTGTATAGCTCTTATGCCTACAACTTAGGCATTGAGAAGCTTATCTTTCATGTTGCAGAATTTGGACTTATCATTGTAAGAGTGGAAATGAAGTCAATCAACATTTTAGATTTTAGATGGTAATTGATGTCTTGTCTTGTGTCATAATTGTTATAGTTAAATAATATTTTAATTAAAAAATTTAAAATAAATTGCCAATGCATATAATATTTCAATTGATTGTGGTACAACCTTGTATAAATTAACTCATAATTCTACCATGCCATAAATTTTAAAATTTTGAATCAATTTCTAAATCTTCTGTGAATATGCGCCCATAAATAGAAGCATTGAATAGGAAATAAATATGAAGAATTTAGACCTACAATAATCCATTGGCCAAAAAAAGACAAGTTAAATACCATGAAAGATCAAGAAAGTACAATCAAAGCTTATAGATAATAGTGTTATGTTATGTAGTGATTTATTTATTTGGTCTGAATGTGTGCATTTTAAAAATAATTTGAATGGAGAGAAAAGAAAAACAATGTTAATTAAAGTAAAAGAGTTATGAAAAGGTTATTGATTTAAAATAAAAACAAATCAAGGGTGGTAAGCATTCTATGTACGCAACTAAAAGATGTGGTTAAATTGTAAGGAAGTGTTTGATGTGATCCTAAGCTTTCATATATCCAACAAATCACAGACTTCAAAAACCTGCTTTTACAACTCTTTTTTTTTTTCTTTCCATTTTTTAATTTAATAACACATTAGACAAAATAATTAAAAGTTGAAGAATATTCAAATGAAAACATTATTTTCATATAGTAACAATAAAATTACGTCAAAATATTTTTATGATAAAATAAAAGTCTCTACACTCGTGTGTTTTTTACTTTTTGGTAGATGCTGATGTTAGTCAAAATATTTTTATGATAAAATAAAAGTCTCTACACTCATGTGTTTTTTACTTTTTAGTAGATGCTGATGTTAATGCTTAAATTACAATTTGAATGAATAATAAAATGTTATCACAATTGAACTTAATACTACTTTATATTAATATTTGTGATCCCAATTAACACTATATTTTTGTTAAAAAGAATTTAGCCTTATTCTTTCTTTATGAAAAGTAGAGATACTATGTTTCCATTATTCTTTCTTCATTACCCATTCATTCGGCCTTCACCTACGTCAACGACTCTTCGATATTTTCAAAATCTCAGCCGGCTTTCACCATTTTCACGAGCATCTGATTGCCCATAAATCTCGAATTTCTCAATTTCTCCCACTGCCCCCATGCTTCTAATCCTACACATTCATACACACCTTCAACCTATGCAAATACAAATACGTCCGTAGCAATTTCCATTCTTTTATCAACTTCCTCTTTCTCCTTATTCCCTCATTTCCATACTCAATATGGAGTTGAAACCTGGATTGTCGGCTTTCGTCACCGGCGGTGCTTCTGGAATTGGTATTTTCTTTTTTTCTCTTGCTTTTTCTATTTCCTTTGATCTGTTTCTGCTGATGTAATTGGCTATTTATTCTCACTATGAACTGTCCTCAATATCATAATGATTTCACGATCAACGTTCAACGATTTTCTTTTTTAAACATGTAGTTGACTGAATTACTTTTTTCTGTATCCAACTAATTCAATCATGTATTTGTCGATGGAGTTTGAATTGAATCGGTTTACGTGTTTCTTCTCCGGCAAGCTTGGATGATGGTTTCAGATTGAGCTGATTTTCCTCTGTTTATGAGTTATGTTGAATTGCATTTGCATCACGAGGGAAAATTTTTAAAAATCACAGTTGTTCTTAAGTTTAGAAGTTGGGTACTGTTGTAATGGTGTTTTAGTGCTTGGGCCTTGTTTGTTGTATTTTATTTGAATTTGTGTATTAGTATGTTTGAAAATAACAAAGACAAAATGATTTTCTTTTTCGTTTCTATGTATCGGAAAGACTGGGGAGCCGTTTGAGAACTAAGGAAAGATTAAACAAAAATCAATTTGTTTATCTTAAATGCTGTGATTTTATTATTATTCTCTAAAATTTGGTACTTTACGGCATGTTCGTTATGTCTTGTTATTTGGTGGTTATGTCTGTTTAGGTAAAGCGCTCTGCCTAGCTCTGGGAGAGAAGGGAGTATTTGTGACTGTTGTTGATGTTTCTGAAGAAAAGGGACAGGAAACTGTATCCATTATCCAACAAAAGAATGCCAAGCTTCACCCTAAGTTAGAGGCTCCTCCTGCAATATTCGTAAGATGTGATGTTACCAACAGAAGTAAGCTGAAGAATCTCTGTCTTATGATTTTTTTTTGCATTGTTTCTTTTGATTTTTTTTTTTTTTTTTTTTTTTGTGGGGTGGGGGGCGGGGGTTCACTCCTTATTGCATCTATCTCTGTAATTGTTAACTCAACAACGTCAATATTGTCTTTGGATTTCTAGTTTCATGTTCTAGTTGTCATCGGTAGCAAGCTGTTATAGTACTGTATAATCGCAGGTCCATGGCTATAGTTGTTATTGTTCGCATTGGAATTTAATCCTATGAATGGGGTATTCCCTGCCATGAAAGCTTCAGGCCCTTGTCATTTCTCCTAATTTTTTTTAATTAAAAGTTAAACCTATTTCTTCATTTGTATGGTTAAGAGATCGTCAATTTGACTCGTAGCTTGTGGTCATTCGTACTTGTGACGGGTGTAGTGATAATTATTTTAGTTTTATGAAAAAATCTAAGAAATAAAACCCCAATGATAACTTTTCAAACTTATCAAGCCAAAATAACCTTTGAAGACAACTTTCAGCAGTGGCATAATAGGATGGACTACACCGAAATTCTTGCTTCTACTTGGTATCCTGTTTCTTAGTGTTCGGGCAACTACATCTAAAATGTGATCTTTCTCAGTTGGGAAGCCGTTTTGTAGTTCATGTTGGAAATAGGAGTTATTTGTAACTTTCCTTCTATCTTGTCATAGTATGTATATAAAAATTTGTTTCCAAGATAACAGTGGCAATCATGGAAAATGAAGAAAAAAAATAAGCTGTACCGATTTTATGCATTTGTGTATTTTTGTTCATCTTAGTGACAATGAAAAATCTTCTAAAATGAATAAACCAAAAACATGCCGGAAAACCTAACACCAGGGAGATTACACAAGGAAATTGCAATCACTGAAAAACTGTATATGTTGTTGGTATGAAATATTAATATTACCGAAGGAGGGAAGTCCCCAAAACATTAAGACCCTATCAGAAACTGCAAAGAGGTCTCCCATTTGCCAAGAGGTCATTATTATTAAGACTCTTAGTAGGAAAGGGAGAATAACATGTACGCAAATAGAGCTAAAATAAAAAAAAAAATAGAATCTATGGATCCATAAAAAGTAGATTGTCTTTTTTGAAGACGTGGTTGTTCCCATCCCTCCATAATAACCTAAATTTGTTGAAAAATAGTAAATTAGTGTAGTTATTAAAGGCTAAAAACTACTCCATTTGATGAAAAACTTGAGGTAGATTTTCTTCTTCTTCTTCTTCTTCTTCTCTCTCTCTCTCTCTTTTTAATGAAAAAATGCCTTTAGATGCTTAGACAGTGCTAGGATACTTTCGGTTGTTGACTCCTTGTGAAGTATTGTTGCATTTGTACTAATAAATCAAAACAATGCCCGAATATGCCAAACACTGAGTGCAGACATTTTTTCTTTGGTTTACTTCATATCCTCTACAAGTTCATTTTTTAGAATAAGTCTATGCTTTAATATGTTTTCTCAAATTTTCACTTGGCTGATGCACAGATGACGTACAGAAGGCTTTTACCAAGCATTTAGCAACATATGGAGGATTAGATATCTGTATCAATAGTGCTGGAATTGGCAGCAAAATAGTATTTCATAAGGATCAAACTGATGGTGCTCATACATGGAGACATGTTATTGATGTGAACTTATTTGCTGTCATAGCATGCACTCAACTTGCGGTATGCCTTCATATGGGACTTGGTTTTCTCCATACTTGTACCATGAAGTGTTTTTTTCTTCTTTGTCGAGGCCAAATTTGGTTTTGCAATTTGGCTTGCTTAGGAACTGGACATTCTACTCATTGGATGGCTGGATCATTAAAAATTTTACTTTACCCTTCAACTTCATGCCATCTGCACACTTACATGATTTTTTCTGTCTTTGGTTGGAACTCGAATCATGTCAGTTAATTAATCTTGTTTAATTCAAAATAAATCAGTCTCATATTTGGTTTGCTTCTAGAGCATATAATTTATCAAGTTAGTTACTGAGGGCATCCTTAATCATATAAATTGTTTTGGTAATGAAACAAATTTCATAGAGATTGGTTTTAGTCCTAGAGAATTTGATTTCCTACCCTTGAACATATTTAAATCTGTTGTAATTTTTTTATTATTAAATTCTACATTTACTTGACATCTTCATCCTTCCCAAATTAACTAACAACAGTTCACAATATAGTTGAGTAAGATCCTTGGGAAGAAAAAGACGAGTAAAGGAGACTGTTGTTCAACGTCTGACTGTTAACATCCTGTAATATGCATTTACCCGTGTCCTTCCTGATTGTAACCTTTGTTCATATTAAGTATTTAGAGAAGGAGGGGCGTTGTTAATTAAATAGTCTTTACTTGAGAAGAAAAGATCTATTGTCTAATCGCTTTTTTCTTTGGTGTGGCTACAAAAATTTTGGCTAAGCTTTTTTAAAGGGTTCAGAGTTGAACAGGTCTTTTCAATAAAATTTTCTGCATTTATTCTTCTGGGAGCTTTGTAGTGGTCTGTCATTCAGAGGGGGGAAATTTCTGTGAAACTGTGCACCGTTGGTGCCAAAATAGACGAACTATTGAACTTCTTAGAAGTCACTCACAAATAACTAACGTGTTGTTGATTCTCTCTGCTATGTGGACCAGATAAAGACCATGGAGTCATTGAAAAGACCTGGTGTGATAATCAACCTGGGTTCTGCTTCAGGTCTTTATCCACTATCCATAGACCCAGCATATACAGCGTCTAAAGGTGTTTTATCTATCTTTTATTTGCTTTTTTATTTTCTCTCATACCTTGTGCAACTTGTTTTTCTAAACTGTTTGTGGTTAGTTATGTCTTAATGAATGATGAAAGTCACAAAGATGACTTCAAATTTATGCATCGTTATTTCAGGTGGTGTTGTTATGTTTACTAGATCACTTTCGCCATACAAACGCAAGGGGATTCGGATCAATGTACTTTGCCCAGAGGTAAGAAGATAAGTTGAAGCATTTTCTCAATGTTATTCAATGTTCAAACTTCTACTACAATCTTGAGAGGGTAAACATCTTCAATCATTGATATATGGTTGCTAAAAGGGGCACACACTAGACGTATGAGATTATGAGTTATTGGAGAAGTTGGGAGTCCCACATTGGAAAAACCAAGGGGACTCATACTCCATATAAGATAGATGTGCTACTCCTTCATTTTCAATTGGTTTTGAGATAGAACCCCATACTATCAAATTTAACATGGTATCAGAGCCTAGTAAGCCCAAATGGGTATTCGGTCCAAGATAGGTGAACCCAAAGAAGCACCATCTTGAGGGGGCATATTGGAGAAGTTGAGAGTCTCACATTGGAAAAACCAAGGGGACTCATACTTCATATAAGATAGGTGGGCTACTCCTCTAATTGCCAATTGGTTTTGAGATGGAACCCCATACTATGAAATTTAACATGAGTGATATGCTAATTTTGGTTTCTTGATGATCTCACGACAATTATTCCGTGTTCAACTTTTTTCTGTTTTATTGTTCAATTATTTTATCTATATCTCTTCATGTATTATGTGGTATCGTTGAACCTACTACATTTTTTCTTACCTGTTGGGATTTTCAATTGGTAGTTGGATTTCAAGTTTATAAGACTTCATGGATGAGGAATTGTTACCTTGGTTCTCTGTCTTAGGCTTCCTTTTGTATTGTCCAAATACTTTTGCAATTTCTTTCAATGCTTAGCTTCAATAGCATAGTCAATTTTAATTTTTGGGCAGGGGGAAAGATATTAGACCAAGCTCTTATAGCTAATGAAGCCATTGTGGAGTACATGTCTATCAAACAGTAATACTGTTAAGTAGTTATAGCAGTTTATTTCAAGCTTAGTTATAGATTAGTTACATTCTGTTTGTATCTTTTAGCTGTTAATCAGTTAGCCAACTGTCAAGTATTTCTATATAAGAAACTTGAAGCATGTAAATACAACAAGTGAAAGTAATAAGATAGCTTTCCACATGCCTTCTTCTCTCCCTTTGATATGGTATCAGAGCATTTTCGCAAGAGAGAAAAATAAGAGCATCAGCTGAACGCCATACCTTGTGCAGTCTTTATCATGACGACACCAGATAGTTCAACGTCCGGCAACTCTAATATAGCCCTGACTACTTCTCCAATTAATTCTTCAGAGCTTGATGTCCAACTAAATTCCTTTACCTTCATCATTCAATCATTCCAACCACCAATCTAGTATCCACACCGCTTGCAGGATCAAGTAACTACTCTTCATGGAGCAGAGCAATGAAACTTGCATTGTCAGGAACGAATAAGATTGGCTTTGTTAATGGAAAGATTGAAAATCCATCATAAGGAAATTTACTTTCGGCATGGAGATGCAACAACGATGTAATAGCCTCGTGGATTATCAACTCTATCTCAAAAGAAATTGCTGCCAGCCTAGTTTACAATGGAAGCGTCAAAGAGATATGGGATGAATTGAAAAAGAGATACCGTCAGTCCAACGGGCCACATATATACCAGCTGCGAAAAGACCTTGTGACTACTACTCAAGGAAAATTTTCTGTAGAGATTTATTACACAGAGATCACTACTATATGGCAGAAACTTGTAGAATATAGACCCATGGATGAATGCACTTGTCAAGGGTCAAAGAAGATGATAGAATTTTTAAATGCTGAGTTTGTAATGACATTTCTCATGGGGCTGAATGAGTCATATGCTCAGATTAGAGCACAAATTCTGCTTATTGACCCTCTACCACCAATAAACAAGGTATTTTCTCTTATCATCCAAGAAGAAAGACAGAGATCCATTGAAACTACTGCCCCCATTGAAACTATCACTCTAATGGCTAATGCTAAGAAGAGGTTTACACCTGACAGATCCAAAAAGAAAGACAATCGACCAGTTTGCACTAACTGTGGATACAAGGGTCATATTGTTGATAAATGTTATAAAGTACATGACTATCCACCAGGGCACAGACTAGCAAACACTAATTTGGTTCATCAACAGAGGCCGAATAATCCTGTGCAAACTGGAAATGAAAAGCCATCAGAAGGTCCTAAAAGCAATCACTCTGCTTTCTTTGCCAGCCTTAATAATGACCAATACTCACAGCTACTGAACATGCTCCAAACGCACATGAATACTCCAGAAATTGACGAGGCTTCTAAGACAAAAACTTCCTACATAGCAAGTACTCGTCTTTCTAATTTACTCATCAATTCATGTTGGATCATAGATTCAGGTGAATCTTCTCACATATGCCATGATAAATTCATGTTCAAAGAACTTCACAGCACTCAAAATATGTCAGCTATACTACCAACTAAAACTCGTTTAAAGGTTGAGTATCCAGGAGACATATCAATAAGAAGACAATTGGTATTAAATGATGTTTTATACATTCCTGACTTCAAATACAACCTTCTATCAGTGAGTGCTCTACTTAAGGATGGAAAATATTCTATATCCTTTACTAACACCAATTGTATCATTCAGGACAAGTCAGTTTCGTAAACGATTGGGAATGCTGACTTAATCAGTGATCCATACTTACTCAAAGTAAATGATGAAAAGACCAAAGACTGCTTTGTTGAATCTGCTGTTTTTTTGTGTAAAGCTTTTGCAACTACATGGCATAATGGTATGGGACACCCTTCTATCAGTAGAATAAAAGATAATAGAGATTTCTGATTTCCAAAATTGTAAAGAAGTTTGTCATGTATGTCCATTAGCAAAACAAAGACACCTTTCTTTTCCTGCCTTGAATAATGTAGTTGAGAATATCTTTGATCTTGTACATTGTGATATATGGGGTCCATTTAAAACCCAAACACATGCAGAACACACTTACTTTGCAACCATTGTTGATGATAAATCAAGGTATACATGGATACATCTTTTGAAAAATAAAAATGACATTATACAGGTCATTCCCAGTTTCTTCCAACTTGTTGAGACTCAATTTTCAAAGAAAATAAAAAGCTTTCGTTCTGATAATGCTCCTGAGTTAAACTTCAGAGAATTTTTTGTCAGAACAGGAACTACTCACCAATTCTCCTGTCCATATACTCCTCAACAGAATTCAGTGGTTGAAAGGAAACATCAACACCTCCTTAACGCTGCAAGAGCCTTAATGTTTCAGTCTAAAGTTTCTCTTAACTTTTGGGGAGAATGTGTTCTAACCGCAGCATATTTGATCAGCAGAACACCTATGGCTTTGCTTTCTAACAACACTTCTTATGCTGTTCTATTCAGCGAAGCTGCAGATTAGTTATTACAAGATTAGTAACAGATTAGTTACATTCTGTTTGTATCTTTTAGCTGTTAATCAGTTAGCCAACTGTTAAGTATTTCTATATAAGAAACTTGAAGCATGTAAATACAATAAGTGAAAGTAATAAGATAGCTTTCCACATACCTTCTTCTCTCCCTTTGATAAGGTTGAAGAATAAGGAGGGTGTGGTGTTAAAACTTGACTTTGAAAAGGCATATGACCATATGGATTAGGACTTTCTGGACAAACTGCTGATGAAGAAAGGATTTGACTACAAGTGGAGAATGTGGATGTGAGGGTGTGTTAGGAATGTGAAGTATTCTATCCTCATTGATGGGGATCGATTCAAGCCTCCAAAGGTTTAAGACAAGGGGACCCATTATCACCTTTTCTATTCTTAATTGTTGTAGATGTCTTAAGTATGCTCATTTTCAAGGGAGTGGAAGGAAATATGATTGTTCCTTTTATGGTTGGAAGGATGCCGCACCTTCAATTTGTGGATGATACTATGTTATTTAGATGGATACGAGAATCTTGTTTTTTTCTTTTGGATTCCGTCGCAATTTAACCAATAGGAAAACGACGGGGGTTGTCTTTCATCTTTCTTTGCTTGATGGTTCCAGTGTTAGGGGAGGGGGAAGGGATGTTCATGTTTGATGCCCTAATCCGAGTTAGGGTTATACATGTAAATCCTTGTTCAGTTTATTGTTGGATCCCTTTCCTTCTAGGGAGTTAGTTTTTTACATAGTTTGGTGGATCAAGGTTCCCAAGAAAGTCAAGTTCTTTATTTGACAAGTCTTGCTTGGTCGGATTAACTCTATTGATAGGCTTGTCAGAAAAGGACATCTCTTGTTGGGTCTTTTTGTTGTTTGCTTTGTTGAAAGGCAGAGGAAGACCTTGATCACCTTCTCTGGGATTGTCAGTACACAAGGGCTTTGCAGAGTTCTTTGCTGCAGGAGTTCAGAATTAGCTGCGGTGGTCATTAGTGTGTTCGTACGACGATTGAGGAGTTACTTCTCCATACGCCTTTAAGAGATAGGGGGTTTTGTGGCAGAATAGGGTTTACGCTATTATTTGGGATGTGTGGGGAGAGAGGAATGGTTGTGTGTTTCGTGGTAGGGAAAGGAATCATAGTGATGTTTGGTCTTTAGTTAGATTTCATGTGTCCCTATGAGCTTCGATTTTGAAGACCTTTTGTAATTGTTCCATTGATAATATTTTACTTAATTGGGGTTCCTTTCTTGTTGACAGGGTGTTTTGGTGAGATGATACCTTATACTCTTTCATTCTTAATCAATGAAATTTTTTGTACCTATGAAAAACAATAGCATAGTCAATTTTAAGGGCCGATGTGTCAATTTTGTGCATTGTTCTTAGGCTGCATATTATATTTCATTGCGTTTGCATTATTTATTCACCTATATTCATTAACAAGTACCAAATATTTATCTGCGTGTGTTATCTCAAAATGTCTTTGCAGTTTGTGAAAACAGAGCTGGCCTCAACAGTTGTAGGTGAAAGGTTTGCTGAACGATTGGGAGGTTTTGTTCCCATGGAGATGGTGATTAAAGGTTTGTTATTCAATGTCATTTCATGGAAGATTTTTCATGGTAGAATTAAATTACCCTTTCTATGGGAAGTTTTCTCCTTAGTTTACAGACTCATATTGGGTGATAGATGCATCCTTCATTGTTTTCTTAACTATTATTACCATCTGGCATACAATTTTGAACGTAGTACCATACTGCATTCAGCAGCTTTATGTTTCATTTATTTTTAAGGAGAGTACTTCTTTATTTGGGATTTTTATATGGGTTGGGGGAGGAGTTGCAGAGTTGTAGTCACTATGAAAAACTTGTAAAGTCAGCGCGGCAAACAAATTCACCCAAAAAGAAAAAGAAAAAAGGGCAGGTCATAATAAAAAAAGACCACAAAATACTCTCTTTGGATCTGAGAATCTTGGTGGTACTTAAGAAGTTTGTATATTCATATAAATGAACCTTCATTTGTTTCTCAAGTACACTTGTAAATAAAATCCCATCCTGCATATCTAGTTAAACATGTCAGAAAGATGGTGCAATTTGCAAATAAAACTTGGTCTCCTCGCTTTTTTCAATTGAAGTTGGATTTTAATATTCCATGCTTAAATGCGTTTTAGGTACTTTTGAACTAATCAATGATGAGAGCAAAGCTGGTTCCTGCCTATGGATTACAAACCGCAGAGGGATGGAGTACTGGCCCAGCTCTACAGAAGAAGCAAAATACTTGCTTCCTTCCTCTCGTTTGGGAAAACAATCTTCAACGGCATTTTTTCAGAAAGTTGATATTCCCCAAAGTTTTGAGAAAGTGTGCGTAATGCTCTACGTTCCATCACCCTATTTTGGTTTGTGATTACCTGATTTGCAGTTCATTTGGAATTCCACTGTTTACTCATTGATTCAATTTTATGAAAGATGAATTTCGTTATGGTGGTTGTTTGAAATCTGATATTCAATTGACTGAAGTGCAACATCATGCATGTAGATGTAGATGTATAATAGTATCAGATTATGTGCCAATGCCATATCCTTGTTGTTGAACTATGTTGGCTTCTTTGTTTTTAGTTTATATAGTCTTTCATCACTAGTCAGTAATTGCTTACATTTTCATTTAACTATTCTTCTAGAATTGTTCATACTCTGAGCCACAATTTTCGTGGAGCAACTAGCATCGTGCACTCACCATTGAGATTGCCCATCAGACCAGATCATGTTCTTGTGAAAATTGTATATGCTGGCGTAAATGCAAGCGATGTAAGTTTCAAAGTCTCAAAATCTCAATAAATCTTATTGTCATACATTGTTTACCATTCTCTTCGTGCTGCATCTTTTTCGTTTTAACAGAATGAGGTTCTGTCTGATGTTATAGTGCAAAGGCAATAAAACTTCTGGGAATTAGTTTGGTGATACTGAGACCAGATCATCTGTGTATATTCCGAATTTACTTTTTGAGTCCTGACATAAGCAACATTATTATTTAATAAAAGTCAAAAGGTAAAATGTAAAATATGGTATAATGTTCTAATTATATTGGGTGGCACTCTTTTCGTTTCTTTTCTGCCAGCCTAAAGGACTATGAAGCCCCATGCCTAGGTTCTCTTTCTGGAATAATATGTACAAAAAATTTGTTTCTCCTCTAACTCGTGTATAATTAACAGGTAAATTTCAGCTCAGGTCATTATTTTGGTGGTAGCAGCAAAGATCTTCAGTCTATGCTTCCATTAGATGCTGGTTTTGAGGTCTGAGGGTTAACTGTTTAATTTTAGGTTAATAAGACCATTGCTTCTGATTGTACTTAATTTCTTTAAATAATAAAAATAATTTTCATTGCAGAGTGTGGGTATAATTGCAGCAGTTGGTGATTCTGTCACTCACCTGAAGGTTGGAACTCCTGCTGCAATGATGACATTTGGAAGTTATGCAGAGTTTGTCACGGTGAAGTTCTCTTTCAAATTTTGGCTTAATCATTGGGATGATTTGCTCATCGTATGCATAATTTGTTAACAAGTATTTCAATCTCACACTTACAAGGTGATTTTGATTGCATAATCTCGACGCTTTTAGATCATCTCTTTGTTAAGTATGTTTTTGGGTTGTTTCAGTGCAGCCTTGTGGTTTCTGTGTTGTTGTCCTTAAATCCTTTAGCTTGATGGCTCATTGGTTTTTTATTTCTTTATAATGTTTTATGCTTGTAATGCTCTTGTTTCTCATTTTGTTTCATTTTCCCTTCCTTTCCTTTCCTTGGGGAATTTATTTGTTCAACATTTTCAATGAGAGGGAGAGAGGGAGGAAGAGAGAATATTGCATGTGTCAGTGTTTAGAATTTGTACTGAGAACTTTGTGGCTGTTGTTGTTTTTTGTTTTACTTTAATAGGTTCATTCAAAACATATCCTTCCTGTTGCGAGACCTGATCCAGAAGTTGTTGCGATGCTGACTTCAGGGCTGACAGCATCAATTGCTCTAGAAAAGGTTTCTTTTTCCTGAAAATTGTGACCATTTAATTACATTTTCTACTAACAAATCTTATAAACTTCTGACTTGTCTGCAAAGTTCTGTCTGTACTGGTCTGGCCTAATCATCTTGTGCTTCACTCACACGTTAGTTCTCTAAGTATACTGATAATTGTTTTTACCATTTATCTAGGCAGCACAAATGGAATCTGGAAAGGTTGTTCTTGTCACTGCTGCTGCTGGAGGGACTGGGCAATTTGCTGTCCAGGTTTAATAATTATTGCCTATCTTTCTTGTAGTAGCTTGTTGTTTTACATATGATGTAATTTTCCTTTAAATGATGTGAAGAAATATCTTAAGTGTGTGTAAATGGGAACTCTTTTGTTGAGTCCTACAAGAAAATTCCTTACTCTCCTCCATTCTCGGTCTGTTTGAACCATTTCCTGACATTTGTGGTAGTTATTAATTTCAGTTGTTAGATAAATGCATTTCACATTATTTCCAAATGTGCAGCTTGCCAAGTTAGCTGGAAATAAGGTCGTTGCAACATGTGGAGGTAAGGCAAAAGCCACACTTCTGAAAGATTTGGGAGTTGATCGAGTTATAGATTATAGATCTGAAGACATTAAAACTGTACGTTTCCAACATCCCTTCTAAATTTTTTATTCTCTTTTTTGCGAGTTTTACTATTTAGCAGGTGCTAAATTGAAACTAAACGGAAAGCTTTGTGAGTTAGATCTAGAACAAAAGTATGGACAATCTATCTGACTATTTGAATTAGGTTTCCAGACCCCCATTCCCCACCCCATAGAAAAGGGAAGAATAAAGCTATATGAAAAATATCTTGCTTGTTCGTGGGTTATAATTAACTACAAGTTTTGCTGATGACATTTGGAATTTGGTAGGAAAATAAGCAAAAGGTTCTTTCATAGTTCTGGTAGATCGAGGGAGAGATTTAGGCGATTGGTCACCGAGCCTTCATAATGTCCGGCTGATATCATTTTTACTTATATTCTTTTGATCAATACCAAAATGAGGAGCTTTATGTTATCATCTTGGCTCGTTCCTCTTTGGATTCATTTCTTACTGCTCTTTTTTATTTTCCTCGTTTATAATGATATTGATTTCTCCATAATCCATATCTCATTAGAAATAAAGATTACTTTTCACATAACCAAATTGATGGTGGTTTTATTATTATTATTATTATTTCTGAATGTGGATGGGTGGGTGGGACTAGGAACCACAAAATTAAATGCTTTCTTATTTCCAATATCTAAAAATCTTGTCATTTTTCTCCAGAATTAGAACTGCATTTTATTATGTGTTTATAAGTTATAACTTCACATATGATATTAATTAAGTTGAATACTTTATGCTGGTTTCCTATGTGACATAGGCGTCACAGTAGTAAGCTATTTTGGGATGTCAGAGCCTTTCAGTTTGGTAATAAAAATTATGGTTTAAGGTTTGAAAGATGAAATGCTTTCTTTAGTACAAGAAATGGGGATACATTCCAAGAAGCCAGTTTTCCTTTCAATTCTATTCATTTAGTTCGGGAGGGGTATATTTATAGTTTTTGATTTTCCAGGTTCTAAAGACAGAGTATCCTAAAGGCATTGATATCATCTATGAGTCAGTTGGTGGCGATATGTTTAGTTTGTGTTTGAATGCATTGGCTACCTATGGACGACTAATTGTGATTGGAATGATCTCACAGGTTTGTATTTTAGAAGCCCTATGTCCATCTTGTTGCTTTGTACTTGGCTTTTGTTAACGGAACATTTCAACTGTTGCGGTACTGTATTTTATTTCTGTGAAGTCAGTTTATACTTTTGTATTTGCTTTCAGTATACTATTTCCGAAGGATAAAAATTTCTTCATCAGAGCTTCATGAAAAATTTGACTTTTGTTGCTACAGCATGTCTGTTGTCATCAACATTTGTACTTCTAAAAGCAATTTAAGCTGTTGTTGGCGGCACTAGGAAGCTTTCAGTTCAAGTTTAGTGCTAGAAGTGAATTGCTGATATATTCAAGATGTCATTCTTCTGCTACTCTTAGAATTTTGATGCAGGCTGCAGTTGTTTTCAATGATTAAAAAATGCAAATTCATTTGCATGCCAATTAGTAGGATTAATTAATCGAGTTTATATTTCTGGACAATCAATGTGAGGTTTGAATGAAATTCTCTATTTTGCCACATGAAATTTCGATTGGTAGATTAAATGTGGGTGTTAATGAAAGCTAACATCAGGTTCAGAAATTCCAATATTTTACTTTGGATATTCCCAGAGCGGAATCAACCACAAATAATTATTGAGGATCCGGATGAACTTTTAAACGTAGATTAAATGTGGGTGTTAATGAAAGCTAACATCAGGTTCAGAAATTCCAATATTTTACTTTGGATATTCCCAGAGCGGAATCGACCATAAATAATTATTGAGGATCCAGATGAACTTTTAAACGTACAAGTCCACATACTACTACTCTTTTATTTTCTATTTTTTCCCCCATTTCTTATTGCTTAGAAATATAATATGCAAGACTGTTGTTCGTAGCTCCATTACACGTATTATTCTCTAATGTAGTATTTTTCTTCTTGTTTAAGTTTCTTATTGTATTGTTTCACTTTCATCTCAGTATCAAGGAGAAAACGGGTGGGAGCCATCAAATTATCCAGGACTTTGCGAGAAAATTCTAAAGAAGAGCCAAACTATTGTATGTTTCCATACCATTTCATGACTGATATATCTTATCTTGCATCATCCCCCAGGACTCCAAGCAAAAATTTGAAAACTAAAAGAACACGAAAACCAAGATTAAGAAGTTGTATGAAGATGAACAAATTTTCAAAACTAAATAGTTACTAAACTACAACATAGAAATTTGACCTTGAAAATTCGCTACTTTATCCTCAGTTGTTATTCTCATCCATCTTAGAACTGAATTGACGTCTTATCTAGCTCATTTATAATTTATATGTATCCTTAGTACAATAATTGCGACATCCATCAATTTTACCTTAAAATGCCACATAAGAATATCTAGATGATTCAAGATCTGCACGCATGATCCTATAATATTTCAGTATCATCCTATCTCTCTACCTGCTTGTATCAACTAATTGTGTAATAATTTTGTCACTCAATTTCACTACAGTCGGGGTTCTTCCTCATACAATATGCTCACCTCTGGCAGCAACATTTGGATAGATTATTTAATCTCTTCTCCTCAGGCAAGCTGAAGGTATTAGCTTAACCTCTTCTTTGTACTGCAGCTTTATGGTGTCAGTAAGAGATGGTAGGTAGGAGAAATAAAAATGTACATCCTTTGAGAAAAAAGGTAAATACTAATTGTAGTGAAACAAACAAATAAGATGCTTCAGGGAATGTTATTCTTGTACTTTCATGATTTCATTTAGTAATGAAGTATTTCTGAAGCATTTCATCAAAATTCTTATTATACAACCTTCGTAACTTCTTTATACCTGCTGGGCGATTCAAATCCTCTCTATAGGTTTTGGTGGATCCAAAAAGATTTTTGGGCGTGCAGTCCGTTGTTGATGCCGTTGAATATCTGCATTCAGGCAAAAGTGTTGGCAAGGTATGGACATTCTCTTCCTTTTGGAACAATGTTGAGAATAATTGAACTTAATCTAAATTTTCTTGGAAAACATTTTGGGTTATAATAAAAACAGGTTGTTGTATGCATTGACCCAACCTTCATTGATCACAAATCAAAGCTGTGAAGCTGAAATGCTTCTTCCACAATAATCCAAAGTTCTAACTTTGGGACTGTCCGTACAAGAAGAGAGAAACCAAAGGCCAAATCTTGGTGTAAAGTCCTTAAAAACACAAAACTTTTGCAGGAAAAACCTCTTCAGTGACCAATAAAATCCCACTTAAATAAACAAAAAATAAAGAAAAAAAAAAAAAAAGGTTTCAAGGTGTAGTGGAAGTGGAAGGTAGAGAAAGCTCAATTATCCTTTGGTGGCTGCTGAGAAAATCTCCAAAAGCATGTTGTTGTAGGAATAATGTGACTGTCATATTTGAAACTATGGTGTGAGAATGGTAGTATTGTATGCTGTATTGTCCTTTTCATTTATTAATTTTTACTTTTAATTTAAAGAGAACAGTTTGCATTTTCTTATATCAATAAGTTGGTTTACGTGTCCATTCCTTTCCATTTTGCTTTGCATGTTCTTATTTATTTTTCAAAAATACCTTCGTATGCTCCCTTGGTTGTATCGGTATATCTCGAAAAGTCCGGCATGGGCTTCGAAAACGTGACTTGCTTTTGCTCATATAGGAAGTTAAATATATATATCAAAGGACTGTAATAATTTGATGGGGGATTCTGAATTGGAAAAAATATGGAATCAAATTTTGTCATAACAAATTAATATATAGAATAATAGTTTCGTCATTTCCTCCCCATCCATTCACAATACTGTTTGGTTTTTTTCCTTCACATATATATTTATATTTTCTTTTTAAGAAAAAAATAAACATTTTTTTTCTAGTTTTAAGTTCAGTCTTAATTTAATACTTTAATTTTTACAATTTTACTCTTATAATTCTGGATTTTGATACCAATAACCTACAAACTTAAGACACGTATATATAAATATGAATACCTAAACTTTACTCCAATAATTATTACTAACTAAAATACACCAATAATCGGAGAATTTGAAGTGGGTAGCAAATTCTAAGTAGAATTTAGCAATTGTTTCATTTTTTAAATTTTGCAAAATGGCAAAATATTAAAAAAGTAAAATTGTTGTGAAAACAGCATAACTGGAATTTGAGGAAATATAATATTAAAATAATAAAACAAAACAATATAATATAAATAATAAATAAATAAGAAAATTTGAAAATTAAGAAAATTAAAATCTCAAATTTCTACACTATCATCCACTTTTTGGAAATCGTCCAATTTTGGTGCGTCTTTACAAATCCACTAAAGCTCTCTATTTAAAGGCAACTTGGCAAGTAAGAGGTGGATTACATGGTTACTAAGAGGCTATGTTTGCTCGACACATAGTGGATACTAATGGACAATGTTTGCTTGATATTGAGTTATGGATACTAAGCACACTAATGGATTGACATATGGAGATCTATTTTGTATTAATATTATTTATAATACTCCTCCTTAGATATTTATTACATATATGAATATTTATTACATATATGAAATATGTCTTGTTAAAACCTTGCTAGAAAAAAACTCAATGAATAAAAATCATAGGGAAGGAAAAATAGTACATATTTCATATATACTTGCAAAAATAAAATTTACTCCCCTCGTAGAAATATCACTTGAGATCTCTTAATCATCACATCCCAAAATTGTGCACCAATTTTTCAAAAGTTGGAGTAGATAGTAATTTTGTAATTAAGTCTGCCAAATTATCTTTTGAACAAATTTGTTGTACTATAATATCACCATTTTCTTCAAGACCATGAGCGTAGAAAAACTTTGGTGAGATGTGTTTTGTTCTATCACCTTTAATATATCATCATTTTATTTGAGTTATACATACTGTGTTGCCTTCATATATTATTGTAGGAATGAGTTTACTAGAAGATAAACTATATGATTTTTGAATGTGTTGAGTCATCGATCTTAACCATATGCATTATCGGCTATCCTCATGAATTGCAAGAATTTTAACATGATTTGAAGGATATGGTTGTTATGGTTTGTTTCAATGATCATCAGGATATGGTAGATTCTCTATATGTGAATAGATAACCTGTTTGAGATCTAGTTTTGTGTGTATCAGATAAATATACAGAATCTGCAAAGCCAACTAGGTTAAAATTTGATTTATTTGAATAAAATAATTTTTTACCAATTGTTCCTCGGAGATAACAAAATATATGTTTAATTCCATTCCAATGTCTTTTTGTTGGAGAGAAAGTGTACCTAGCTAATAAATTTACTGAAAATGCAATATTTGGTCTTGTATTATTAGCAAGATACATAAGTGCACCAATTGCACTAAAATATGGTACTTCTAGACTAAGGAGTTCTTCATTATCATTTCAAGGTTGAAATATATCTTTCTTCACATCTAGTGAACGAACTTGCATTGAAATGTTTAATAGATGTGCTTTATCCATGTAAAATCTATTAAAAAAATTCTATACAAGTTGATTGATTAAAAAATATTTCATTTGCTAGATGTTTAATTTGTAAACCAAGGTAATATTTAGGTTTTTCGAGATCTTTCATCTCAAGTTCTTTGATATTCTATTGCCTTTGAAAGCTCTTTGAGGAGTTCCAATTATATTTAAAACATCAACATATATAATTATAATATTAAATCCCAACTGTGATTTCTTTATAAAAATGCATGGACATATTAGATTCTTTTGATATCATTTTTTCAACAAATATTCACCCAAGCGATTGTACTACATTTGTTCTGATTGTTTCAATCCATATAGTAATCTATGTAACTTTATTGAACATAGTTCATGGGAACTTGATTTATATGTTTCGGGTATCTTAAGTCATTATGGAACTTTCATATAAATATCATTATCAAGAGATCCATATAAATATGTTGTGACTACATCCATAAGATGCATGCTCCGATTTTCATACACAGTCAAACTGATTAAAAATCTTAATGTGATTGCATCCTCCACCGGAGACTATGTCTTCTTATAATCAAAACCAAACTTTGTGAAAAACCTTGTGCAATTAATCTTGCTTTATATCTTGTGATCTCATTATTTTCATTTCTTTTTCTCACAAATACTCATTTATATCCTATAGGTTTGACACATTTTGGTGTTTGGACTACTGTTCCAAAAACCTGACGTTTAGAAAGTGAATTTAATTCCGCCCCCAATTGCTTCCTTCCACAAAAACCAATCTTTTTTCTGTC
Organism: Cucumis sativus; assembly: GCF_000004075.3. NCBI lineage: Eukaryota > Viridiplantae > Streptophyta > Magnoliopsida > Cucurbitales > Cucurbitaceae > Cucumis > Cucumis sativus. The sequence goes on from NC_026657.2 coordinate 14,373,377, forward strand.
AACATTCTTCAATAGATTTTGGTTCAGAATCCTCATTTTCGGATATAATATCAAGAGCAACATTATATGCAAAAATGTTGTTAGCAATTACATTAGTTCGGTTCCATCATTTTTCTGTCATGACATAATTTATCGAGATCTAATTATTATCCTCGGTTGTTTTCTCTTCTTCTGACATTTTTGTTTGAAGTCAAATTTTGGATTTCTTCTGGAACATCCACATCCTTAATCGAGTTATTGACTCGATTCATTTTTCAAGGATTTTTATCTTTAGAACTTACTCGTCTACCACGCTTCTGGGATATTTGCAGGTGTTATATGTGATTTAGTTACTTTCTTTGTATCTACAAATGTATGTGGTAATTGATTTGTTATGTTTTGCAAATGAATTATTTTCTAAACTTTAAGTTCACCATTGATTTGTACGATGATCTAAATGAGGCAATAATGATACATTATATGCAATTTTTTTTTCAACTTCTTAATTCCTTCCCCCAATGTTGAAAAATTTGTCTCATTAAATGACAATTAGCAAATCGTGCAGTAAATACATCACTAGTGAGGGGTTCGAGATATTTAATTAATTGATGGGAAGTAAAATCCTACGTATATATATTCCTAGCCTCCTTTGAGGACCCATTGTAGCACATTGCGGTGGAGCAATTGGAACATATAATACACATCCAAAAATTCTCAAATAAGAAACATTTGGCTAATGGCCATATGCTAACTATAATGGCGAGTACTTGTGATAAGTTGTTGGCTTAATACGCACAAGTGACACAACATGCAAAATATCATGCCCTCATATAGATGTAGGGAGCTTAGCTCTCATAAGCAAGAGTCTGACAATTAATTGCAGACGTTTTATAAATGATTCTGTTAAACTATTTTGTGTATGAATATGAGCTACAAGATGTTCAACACTTATCTCAATAGACATACAATATTTATCAAATGTTTGGGATGTAAAATTCACCAGCATTATCAAGTTGAATTTTCTTAATTGTATAGTCAGAAAACGGTGCTCTTAATTACTTAATTATTTGAGCAAGTAATTTTGCAAATGCAAGATTTCAACTTGATAATAAGCACATATTAATTTCCCTTAATTGACTTAATTGTTAAATGCGTCTTTATTGTTAATTGTTAATCGCTCCACAAATATCACAATAAATTCATTCCAAAAATATTGGTGATTCGATTTCCACTTTAGCCGGTAATGGTCTAATTATTAATTTCCCTTGAGAGAAAGCATCACATCACAATTCATTAAATTGAAGAATCTTCTGATTTTTCAATGGATGTCCATGTGAATTTTCAATAATTCTTCTTATCAATATGGATCTTGGATAACCTAATCGATTGTGCAAAATTACAAATATGTCTGGATTCATGAACTTCAAGTTCATTGTTGCATATGTTACAATTACTTGTATATGAAGTATAATATAATCTAGAAGATAAAGTAGACAACTTTTCTAATATATGTTTTTCATTTGAGACATTAGATATAATATAAAAATATTCTATTTCATTCTTTCTATCACTCTCGATATGATAACCATGGTAACATATCTCTTTAAAAATCAATAGATTTCTCTTTAATTGGCTAGAAAATAATGCATTATCAATTGTGAATTTTGTTTCTCTAGGCAAAATAATATTTGTTTTTCCAAACCCTTCTGCAAACCTGATACTGTTTTGACTTTTGCTTCCAACATTGTCAGCTTGGAAAAGTATTTTTTACTTGTCAATATTGTGTGTAGTTGCATTGTTTGCCAAACAAGTAACTTCATTGCTCATTTTTTAGTTTTTCAGCACAAGAAAATTATCCATGTTTCTTCATTTAAATAAAATAATTATAACGAAAAAAACTTAGAATATATATAAAAATAAGAGATAAAATATAAAAAGTAATTATTAATTCATAAATAAACCACTTGCTATTTTATCAAGTCTGATAATCTCTTCAGGAGATTCAAAACTTTACCGCATCCAAATTTATCATACTGGATGATGCAAAATTTGCTTCTACATTTTTTTCTTTTTCTTGTGGAACTTTTCTTTTATGATCATCATTTCATGTGTGGTTCTTTTGAGATTTGGATGATTATAACGACCAACCAAAAAAATAATTAGTTTCAGTTTCTACAACATTCACTTTAGGAAAATGTTGTTTCTTTAGTCAACTGATGTTTATGATTTTTCAATCAATAACTCATTATCTCATTCATCCATGATAAAAAAATTAAGATAAGTACATAATATTCTTCAAAATATTTCTCTTGATATTGCTAGTGCAGAAGCATATCCGAAACATAAAATAACTTGATGATCATATTCTTAATGACATTTTATTGTATCAAACTTTCATGATAAATAATTATTACTATTAGTATCAAATAATTGAAATTTAATATATATCAAACATGCAAAATAATATTAATTTTATTAATTATAATGAGTAGGGAAAAACTGATATACTGTTAGGACGATTAGAGGAAACAATCTAGGTACCTTTGGCAAAGGAGACGACTGGAGCTCGTGCTGATAACGTGTTGTGAAAAGGGGTACAACCAAAACACGAAAATCGAGGAAAATAATAAAATAAAATAATATATAATATAATATAAATAATAAATAAATAAGAAAATTTGAAAAATAGGAAAATAATTAAGAAAACCAAAATCTCAAAATTCTCAGCTATCTCTCATTTCTTTGGAAATCATCTAATATTGGTGTGTCTTTACAAATCCACCAAAGCTTTTTATTTATAGGCAACTTCACAAGTTGAAGGTGGATTACATGACTACTACTATGCCATGTTTGCTTGACACCTTGTGGACACTAATGAACAATGTTTGCTTGATATGTGGCCATGACTACTAAGGGACTTGACATATGGCTATGTCCACTAAGCATATACTATTGGACATCTATTTATATTAATATTATTTATAATCAAATCTACGCTTTCTAATGATTTGTTACCCCTCTTCACTCTCAACTCCCCTCTCAATCTCTGTCTCTTGCTCTCGTGTTTCTGTCTCCAAAGTCGTCTCACCAATCAACGACTACCATTGTTAGTGAGCTCCTTTGTGAGTTTCTTTCTCCATCTCTTCCTCTTTCCCTCTCTCTGAACTCTAGTTTCGCCAACATTTTCATCATTTTATTCGTCGTCAATGAAGAAATTGATATAGCAGATGTTTCCACTCTCGTGAAGGCATTTATACGTGACATCTTGTTTGAAACTGGAGAGTTTATTCTTTTGCTTCTTTAAAATTAATCAATACTCGAAGATTTTCACAATGGATGAAGGTAAACATTACCAAACTACTATAACCAAGTCTATTCTTCTTCTTCTCCAATTCTCTTCTTGAAATTGAGATCAATCGATCAATTTGTTGCCTCGTTTGATTGAGAGAGTAGGTGAGAAGCACTAAAGTAATTTCATATGATTTTGCCTGAAGTAACAAGAAAGTGTAAGTTGTATTTCTTGTTTGTGTGGACATGCATTGCTAATGAATGAGTTTAATAATATTTAATTGGAGATCTCAAAAGCAGGGACTTAAATTGTTGAATTAGCAAAGTAGACGAAAAGTAGTCGTTGTAAGCATGTAATCATATTGAGCGAACACCAATGTTTTACGTGCAACATAGTATTGTTCTAGTCATTCTTTTGAAGACCATATACTTTGTAGTTTTTCAATCCCACTAATGCTTTCAAATTCATGCTTTGTATTATGTCCAATAACCATGGCTAATAACATATCAAATATGTTAATGCGATATGTGAAAATTAAAATAGGAATAAGAAGCATAAGTGGATTGTTTAAGCATAGAGAATCGAATATGACTAAATTGATATATGATTTCTATTTGATTGTTATGTGATTACCGTATGATTCGTATTTGATTGATGTTTGATTGTGTTATGTGATATTCATTAGATAAGTGAAACATAAAGTATATGACAACCTTACTTTTTGTATATATTATCAATAAAAAAATTATATAATCTAAAATCAAGATCTACAAATTTTCAATTAAAAAAATCTTATATTGTTATTAGATGAGGCGACAATCAATATCAAGTAACATTCATTATTACTAAAGAATCAATATTAAATAGTAATAAGATAATAAGATAACAATTGGTATCATTTGACAATTAGAAAACAATTTATACCAAATAACAATCAAACAAATCATATAACAAGTAAATATGTGACGTCAATTAGACAGCCAACGATATCAAATAGCACGTGTCAAAAAAGGAATAATAAAATTGAAAAAAAACAACCATTTGAATTAAGGGTTTAATTCTTTTTGAAATATTGTTGAGAATGTTGCAATGGTCCCATGGAATTAAGTAATCAAACTAACTAAACATCACTCTTAATTTATTACCCGATCGGTATGGGAAAAGGAAATAATTCACAAAAAGAACGAAAGTGCGGATGTTGCCATACAAAGATACTCGTGTCCGTACGTCTCAACCCTCTCCACTGCCCACCTTCTTTCGCTACTACCGACGGTTCAGATGCCTTTCCAAATTCAAAATCCCACATTATTGTTCTCCATTTCCAACCCTTTGATTCGAATAATCATCTTGAGAAGCACAACACCTTGCTGTTCGTTGTTTGAGAATGCTGGATACAAGTGGGTAACAGAATCAGCTTAACTCATGCGTCCCCACCCGTCATTCCATTTCATCACCAGCCATGCCCATTCTTCACAAGCACACTGAAATTACTGATCTTCCTTCTTCTGAGGTTCCTTTTCTTTTTCTCTGTTTTCTCATCTTTCTGTTTTCTCTTTTTTTTTGCATTTCAGCTTTGGGGTGGTTTGAGCTGCTTTCAATTTGTCTATGTTTTCTCCTGTAGATGAACCAGTGGAGGCCAGGGAAGAAGGAGAAGCTGTTCAGGAGAAAAACTTGGGTCTCGAGTACACAACCGACTACTAGTTATGATCAAGTGAGTGAGACCCAGTTGACAGTTTCACTCTGTTTTGTCTCTTCTGTTGTCTTTTGGGTCGAAATGTGATCTGATCTCTTCCAGAATTTGATGAATACTCAATTGCCTTTTCTGCCTTTTTATATCATTATCAAAAATTGCTCTTTTTTTTTTATATAAAAAGGAATGCGAGCTTTTAAAATTGGTCTCTGAAGAACACTTCATAGATGTTTTTGTCATTTTGAACCCCATGAAGTTTAGGACAGACTTTGAAGATGACAACTCTTACTTGCAGACAGATTGGTTGTATTAATGCCAACAAACCTAGATATGGCTCTAACAAGTCAGTGGAACAAGTAGCTGCCACGCTTGAGTCAATAATTTGAGCTCCTGAATTGTAGGGTGTGAAGGCAGAATTCTAGTTGAAGTTCTTGAATAAATGGTGTTTATTGTTTTCTTTGTTGTTAATGATTTCATGCATGATTCAATTTTGCCTGGCTTGAGTTTTATGCTTTAAATTAGTTACTACCCTTTGATTTGTAATGCATGTTGGTCTCTCTCTCTCTCTCTCTCTTTCTATTGTTTTTTCATAATAGGATTTAGCATCTTCGGTTTGATTTTAATTCTGAAGTGAATTTTGGTTGACTTGCACTGGTCTGCCGTAAGATTACTTGTTATAGAAATAGTAGGATTATTAGGAAATGTTAGTATGGTTATTAGAAGGGGAATATTAATAGTTAGATAGTAAGTTTGTTAGGGCTGTTATTTATAAATAATGGCAGTGGGTTGAGAGGAAGATGTGAAGAATTTTGGGGGCAATTTCCCGCAATTTCCTTGGGGGAAATTGGGAGAGGATTCTCAACCTGTAGAATGTGCTGAGGTATATTGTAGTTTCTCCTTGATATTGCAATATAATTCTATTTGTTCTTTGTGCGTTTGTGTTTTTGAGTACTCTTGTTAGGTGGTATCCTAAAATCTGCTTGTCCTGTGCCCATGGGATTCTTCAACTTACTTATTCTATGGCCAGGATGCATATGATATATTTTGGATTGCTTATGGACGATGGGGATTTTGTTAGAGTGGTTATTTGCAGAGTCAAGCCATTCATGTGTGAGAGCTAGATTACACTTTGCAGTGTTCTCATGGCATCCACTTTTTTTGTATTGCTTTGATCATCTGAAATTGATTGTTTTGCATCCTTTACATCAAATTTATACCTTCCATCTGGCAAAATCTTACAGTTTATGTATGAATGTCACCTTTTCATGTGAGTTTATACTGAATCTGACAAATGAATGTGAAATTCTTTATCAGGATGCCGTTCACAGTTTTTCACAGCCTCGAAGGTAATGGATCACCTTGACATTGCAATGATAAACTTCATTGTTCTCCCTAAAATTTCAATTATTCTTCTATCATTTATCTTATGTCTTTTAAATTGCAGAGTAAAACCGAAGAGAACAACTGTTGATAGTTTATACCATGATCTCGAAGCTCAATCTGTTGTTATGGCACGAGCAAAAGAGGTTCAAGCAAAATTATCTCCTAGGAATCCCAGTCTTATTAAGGTTATGCTCCCATCACATGTCACTGGAGGATTTTGGCTGGTAAACCTACCTGCAATGCTCTTGGATCTGAAATGTGGATTGCTAAGGTGAATCTTTTGACAGAACTTTTTACGCTGTGGCTGGCAGGGTCTTCCAAAAGGATTCTGTGACATCCATTTGCCGAAGCAGGATACTGCAATGGTCTTAGAAGATGAAAATGGGAAGTTATATGAAACAAAATATCTGTCCGACAAAACAGGGTTGAGTGCTGGATGGCGAGGTTTCTCAATAGCTCACAAATTACTACAAGGAGATGTTATAGTTTTCCATTTAGTCATGCCTAACAAATTTATGGTAACTGTTCGTCTGACTTTAGCTGATTTTTGGCAATTGTTTCACATCTTCCATAACTTGGGAATTAGTAGGGGTAAAAGTTGAATGTTAGAGAAACATCTAATCGCCTTGGTCCATCCAATTGTTCTTCAACCCTTGTTTGAAATAACTAACTGCAGAGATGTTGAACTTTGATGTAGATCTCGGTAACATAATAAACTAGGTCGATTCAAGGAAAATTTAGGATCATTCTTTCAGTTGCAGGCTCTATTAACTCAGCTTTCAGGATTCAAGCGCTTTAAATCTGGACATCTCTCTCTGCTGTTTTTAGGTTTACATTGTGAGATCCAATTCTGCAGCTAAGGTTGATGGTGCTCTAGGCCTTAAGTATGAGGCCTCCTACAAACAAACACCTATATGTAAGTTGTTTTGTACTTCACACTGTCTCTTTATCTATTTTTCATTTCTATATTTGTGAAAATATGGGAACATAGATATGATGTCACCATGATATTTTTCTTTTAACATGTAGATAGCAAAGAAAATATTCCTCATATTAAGGAGGAACAAATTACCGTCGAGGATGAAAATGCCGAAGAGACTAATGTTGTTCCTGTGAAGGAGGAAACAGAAGAAGACCACAATCCCGTCTCCCATCCAATGGATATCCATGAAGAACGCGAGCAAACAAATAGCCACAAGCTTTTAGATACTGAGATGATGCCTGTGCTAGAAGAGTCTGAAAATGAGAGAAGGAGTTCTGATTCTAACTCAATGAATGGAATTCATTTATCAGACTCTAGACTTTCTTTTGACAAAGTGAACAGTTTGGATGATTTTATCATTTCTGTAAATGGATTGATTATTGACTCTGGGTTCTCCAATCACATTAGAGCTAAATACTATGAGCTATGCTGCAGCCAGAAGTCATTTCTTCATGACCATATTCTTGAAGGTCTTAATTACAAACTTGTTTCAGGAATCATATCAGAGACCATCAATATTGCTGATGCCATTAAAGCAAGCAAGGTTACCATTTCACAAGAGCACCTTGTGACTTGGGACAAAACTCTAACAGCCTTTGAAGGCTTAGGAATGAACGTAGGCTTTCTGCGAGTTCGAATCAACCAGCTACTGACTCTCTCCCAAAAACCAGAGAAGAAAAGGGAAGCAGAGATGATGCGGGACTCTAAACAAGAGGAATTACACATTCTCTTGACAAAAATCATGGAAGGAAGAACAACCTTACGGCAACTAGAAGCCAAAATTTGCTCTTTAGAAACCGATATTAAACATATGGATAAATTGTTCAAGGAAGTTGCCAGTGCCCCATGGTACTTGGAGAGATGATATACAAAATATAGAAAAAATCCTGCGTTTTTAGAGTTGGTTTGCTTTTGTTGGAAATTGCAGTGTATCACTTGGTTAAAAGAGAGCTTTGAGAACATTCTGCCATTTCTTTTTGCAAGTTTCACTGATGGGTGGGGAGGGATAGTTGTTATAGACTATTAGTAACAACCATAGTAGTTTAGTTTTGGCAATGGAAGGAGCAGAGTGAAAGATGTAAAATTTTGGGAATGTAATTGTAAAAGGTGAATTTGAAGTTTACCATATTCTATATTCAAACATATATACTTTGTCTTTTAGTACTTTTCGATGTGTGCATCTCTTCTCTCTCTTTAGCAGCAAAAAGCATGAGATCTCGCTTGAAGAATGGTATGAAAAATATAAAACAAAATAAGTTAAAAGATTGCCCCCATGCAGGATCGAACTACAGACCTTCAGTTTACAAGACTGACGCTCTACCACTGAGCTATAGGGGCATTTGGTATCAATATGAAGTAAAAATATATTTAATCATTAAGTAATTCTCATTAGTTATATAATAAGGCTAATTCCACAACATGAAATTGGAATATTATATAAATAACCATTTTTGAAGTAATAATGATATGATACAAAAACTTTAAAATTAAAAATAGAAGTAGACAATAATTAGGTTAACTAATTTGAGGGAAGATGAACTAGTTAAGACATATAGTATTAATAAAGAAAAATGTTAAGGTTCGAATATCTCTACATCTAGTTGTTAAAATAAAAAATATGTTAATTTAAGAAAACTTGAATTTATAAAGCTTCAAATTAAAAAGCCTAAATTCATAACTATGGTTCAATTGTTTTTCTAAAATACACACACTATATATGGTATAAGTTTTGAGTTCAACATTGTAGGAGTATTCGTAGATTTGAACTTTTGATATCTTAATCATGAATATTGTTTAGTGTGAAATTATGACGGTAGAAAGGTAAGTGACTCAAACTCGTCGATCTAGCCAAGATACAAAAAGTCAAATCTTGTGCCACTAGCCTAAAGATTGAGTGAATAAAGCATGAAGAGCTTCAAGATGAAACGGATGACACAGGCAAGGAGGCTTGACACCTTGAGGAGATGTTTGTAGATCAATTGGAATGTAATTAGAATTACTGAAAATCAAAGAAGGGTTGGAAAATGTGAGTAATCGAAGACAAAGGGAAAACGACGTCGCAAAACAGGAAAACAACCAAAAAAGAGAATTGAATTAAAAATTGTCATAATAGAATAAGTTTTATATTACAAATCGAATTCAAAACACAACCAACATGAGTTTTTTTATTACATTACAATCACATCCCACTATGGACTATCCAGCAATTTTTTTAAAAAATATATTCAAATTAATAAATAGTTTTAAAAAAGAATGAATATACATATATAATTTTTTAAATCTCTTTACAATACAACATATTGATATTTTTAATTTTTAGTATATTGATGTACTCTAGTGGTGAGACTCACAAAGTGTTTAGGCCAAACAAAGTTCACAACTGCCTAGTTGCAAATTTAACGATTAAATTCATATTAATTAAGTATATAACACAATTTTAAAAAATTTGCAAATATAGCAAAATTTGTCAAATTCTATCAATGATATAAGTCTATCACTGATAGGCCATGTTGCAAATATTGGTCTATCACCGATATACCATATGAAGTTTATCAGCGATACAAGTCTATCAGTGATAGTTTTGCTATATTTGTAATTTTTTTTAAATGTTGTTATATCCTTAATTATTATTGCTAAAATAGTCGTTCATTGCAATTTCCCTTATTTTTACTTACAAACTCCTGAGGCCAAACACACCCTAATAGTTTCCATTTAAAATGAAATGGTGAGATTTTTTAAAATCAATCCGAACATTATTAAAAGTTACCAACTCAATATTTAGTTCACCAACTTTAAATGTTTGAAAAGTTGGATTCGTTATTTTTACCTACTCTCACCCACTCCATTATTTTTAATGACTTCATGTCAATGACTGCCACTGCCACAATCTAATAATTAGCTTTGGGCTCTAGCAACCACCTCTAACACTTAACTCTAATGACCACCTCCATCTAGTCAACTATGTCGATCACCTTCAAATTTTGACAATCACCTTTTTGACGATATTTATGTCTATGGCGACCAATGCCAATGACCATCTTCGACAATTGACATCGTGCTTTGACAAACATCTCTGATGATAACTTTGACGAAGACCGCTAGCTTCAATGATCAACTCTAGTGATAACCACCTCTACCAACCAACATCAATAATGTTTGTCTTAGGCAATCAACTTCAGAAAAGATTGGTTTGATGACCAATCTCGATGACAACCTCTATTGGCAGACAACTCTGACAATCACCTTGGGCAACCAACTCCACTGTAACTCTAACAACTAACTTGACCAATAATAAAAAAACACGGTTGACGAAAGTATGTTCAAATACAAAATTGAAACTATTAGTTTATATTGTTTAATAGTTTTCGTTGATAGTAATTGAACATTGAGGAATTGTCTGAGGATGATCGAGCTATCCATATAGACCTACTTGTCATAAAAATAATGTAGTTATTAAAAAAAAATACAAAAATAGGGTCATTAGCAAATTTATTTGTAAAATAACGTGAGAATATAAATAAATAAATAAAAACATGTGTGGAGATGGTGGACCATATCTCATCCCTATTGCCAAATCAGAGGAAGGAACTCATAGATCAAGTCCTCGATTTTCGTATAGATTTTAAAATTTTAAATGGTATCATTGGCTTAACTTTTTTTTTTTCTATCAATAATAAGTACCCCATCTTACATCTCTCGTTCTCGTTCAATTCTTAGCAAACATTTAACTAGCATTTTATAAACATAAAAAGTATATATATAAAAGTACTCCGTAAGCAATATTTAAAATTTTAATAATGGAAATCATCTTCTTTTAGTCGTTTTTTTTTTAACAGTATTTAAAATTTGGAGGTGAAAATCATCTTTGAACGTTTAAGTAATTTTTAAAATAATTAAAATGTTTAAATATTTTGTTTAAGGAGTAGTTTAATTTTTTTTGTTTTATTTATAAAACATTCAAAACATCTAATAAAATATATAATAAAAAGAAAAACCAGTAATCAAACTATATATATATATATAAACTGAAAACTACTTAAGTTTCGAATAGAAAAGGAAGAAAGAAACGAATGCTTGTGTTAATTATACCCAAGATGTAGGATTGGGGTGAGACGTGGTGTTATGTGGGTTGAAATTGTGAACCACGTCCTCCACAGTTTTGACACCTATTTTTATCAAATCTTTTTTTTCTTCATTATTTATTAAAATAATAATGTTTTTAAAAGAAATTTTAAACATCTACAACATTGATTGCTTCTTAATAAGTCCACCATAATATTGCTTGCATCTGCTTGGTAGGACTAGCTAGCTATATTAACGAACATTGTTTTATTTATATGCATGAAGTGGATCATTGTTGCCCATATTTATAATTTATTTTCATTTTAAAATATTACTCATTTATTTATTGAGTTAGTTTGATAATAATTAATTATAATAATAAGAGTTGGTGTTGGTGTTGTCGATAATTATCTTGTGTGGATATATAGTTGAATCGTGTGGGTAATAATCATTCGATTAAAGTTTAGGTATTTAGTAATAATTGTATATGTTTGAAGATTGAAGTTTATACCGTAGAGTTGAAATTGTTGAATGATTGGCTATGAAGCATATATACTTAAAGTGTGCGAAAAATCGATATTAGATACGTATCTAATATTGATATATCTAGATCGTGAAATGAGGTATTTGATTCTTTTTAAATTTCAGATATGTGTATTCCCTTCTAGACACGTGATGAGATATGTCAATCAATTTGAGATAAATTTAAACCCTAAAACTCACCGTTTACTTGATTTTATAAAGATATGACTGTTAGGAGCAAACAAAATGAAAAATAAATACATACAAATTAAAAAGAATATAACATAAAATCATATTTTCTTGTCCTACTTCTTTTATCCCTAAGGTTAATAATCGGATTCTTTCATAAACTCATCCTTCCTCACTTAAAGGATTAATTTAATTATGTTTATGGATTGCATTTAGTATCTTTATTTTAAATAGTATATACACATACATACAACCTTCTTGCCAATTAATTTAGTATTAAACATATTTTTTACCATCTAATTCACCTCTTTTCATGAAACCCACATTTTCAAATTCATTAGTTCTCCATCCATTTTGATTAATTTCTAACACTTTGGACCATGATTTTTCCTCCTAAACTATTGATGAACTCATTCATTTTTATCTTTCCATGTTTCAAAGGTAAGCAAACAAACATATAAACTAAACTTATCTTCTTCATTCAACGTTCTTTTACTTTAGATTTAAATCTCCTCAAACCATATTATAAAACTAAGCAAGACTTGTATGAAAAAAGGAATGGTCCAATTTTGAGTTTATTTCATTTCCAAAATGGAATTAATCTTCAAATCTAGCCATAATTTCCTTTTTAAAAAATGTTACAAAATGTAAATATCTTTCTGTCATATTCGAATCACTTGACAAAAGTCAGGTCACATATAAAAATGTAGATTCAACTTCATGCTGATGGATTTAACCCATCAAAATCACTCTTAAACAATCTACAATCTTAACCACCTTATTGATATTTTTCTTTTAATTAGCACAAAAAATAGTTTTGAATAAGGCCAAAGGTACAACTTAAATTTGTGTTAAGAACTGGTAAACATTACTCAAATTTGTCAACTTTGTTGTAAAAACTTTTATCTTTTTCTCTCTATCTTGAACATTAATAACTTCATCTTAAAACTTTACATCAACGTTGACTTTTTAACATCCACCATAATTAACTCCAAACTTCATAACTAAACTAAGTACCCCACACACCTCTTGGTTGTCAGTCTCACAAAGTTGAATCGTGTAGGTACGAAGAATTTTTTAAAAATAATAAAGTAGAAAAAAGAATAACTTCGTTTTATCAATCTCCGAGGAGTAGGGTATGTGACATAAAACAACAATATAATGAAAATAGACTTTCCCTTGAAAAAAGTAGTTTAACAAAAAGAGGAAAAGCAGAATCAGTAATTGACTTTGAATTAATATGACTTATTGGCCTTTGCAATTGCTTTCTGATTTCATCCCAATCTGCCCATTACTCTCAAACTTGTTTCCTTAACCAAATGAGCTTTGTGATTGCTTTCTGACTCCGCCCCAATCTGCCATGTTCTTAACCAAATTTCACGAACCATTCTTCCCCTTTTCCACATTCTATGTCATGAACCCAGAGCAACTAAAATGTTTAAATGATATTAAACCCCATATATCAACCAAGACAACACTCAAGAAGAGAAAAAATCTCTCATCAAAATCAAACATATCATGTTTGTTCAGTTCATGTATATACATTATTCAAACATTCAAGTGAGCGTCTGTCAACATAGTGGAGGTTCCCTTTTTACACTTCTGTACAAACCCTAAAGCCTACTATGAATAAAAATCCCTTCCTCAAATCAACAGTCTGTCATTGTATGTGGGCATCACCATACCTTATACCATATCTCTAACCTATCTTCGAACTCTTCCACCATACCCTATCGCACAATAGAGCAGTCTGAAACTTCTATCTCTTTATATGATATGCAAGATCTCTGTGTAAATTGTACGTGCAGTTTTTCCATATTTGAGGCCAGGATGATGCGAGTCATCCTTTGGTCAGAAAAGATTCCTAATGAGGTACAACCTCCAAATCTTGCAATTACCATGAGGGGGGATTCTCTGTCTAGAATTTAAATTAGATGTGCTACTAATGCCTCAAGAGCTAGAGGTTAGACCATAATAAACTCACAGACAAAACCCCAGTTTTCAACTCTTATCTATTATCTAAGTCATAGTCTAGAGCGGCGGATAAACTTTGTACCAGGGAAAGGTGAGTGCCTGCGAGCTGAAGCAAGTGGTTGCCCATTTAAAGAGCCATGAAATTTAATATCCCAACCTTCAACGTTTTTAGGCACACAAACATCAAACAGAAATTGACCAAGCACACTATGTGCACTGATGCCTGGAGGGCTCGACAACGGAGATGCTCTTTCTTTTGGATCAGGTGAGGAAGGATGTTCCCCACCATTCTGAGAATCTGCTGAGCTTGGCAAGAAGAAGTGATCACTTGGCCCAACTGCCACTCTTCTAAAACTCTGATTTGAATTAACAGCTGCATTCTGAAGGTCACATATCAATTCAGGCATTTCATCACCTTCCATGTCTCTTCTTTCTCCTTTAAATTGCAGGATTTTGTGCGAATAAACAGATGACGCTTTCTCGAGAAAAATGGTCACAGCAGCTCTATATTGAGCTGGGTAATTTTTGTAATGACCTGACATGAAACAGATAATCGCATATGATTTGATGATAAACATTTTCCTGTCTACAAACAGCATCACTTGGAGAAAAGTAGCCACAAATACAACCATGTCATATCAACAACCAAATTTTTATTTCAAAAGGCTGCTTTTTTGTTTCAATTAATGGGAATTAAATCCTTCTGAAGACAAATTTTGAAAATGTAATAATAACATGGAAAACAGGGCGGCTTGTTGAAGATACAAAAGAATTGAAAAACTATGCCTTTGTTCTAATGAAGTAGAAGTACTACAAAGTAAAGAGTCAGTTTGAGACAAACCTAAGTGTGGGGAGCCATTGAATTTCACAAGCTGAACATCAGCCCCTAATTCTTGAATACTCTTGGTGAAATTACAGATAATGTCATATGGAGCACGATCATCCTTTTCAGAGCACATAATGAGAAATGGAGCACCAATGTTCTAATAACAGCAAGAAAACTTATTAACATATGAATATTAAACCAAGTTAGGGAAGGTGAAAAGAAACAAGGAAACTTACAACCGACGAGCACAGCGTCCGCCAGTACTCATCACGTTGTGAATCAAATCTAGTGAGATATAGTGCATCAAGACCAGAAGAGACGCCTTTTGCAAGCCATGAGATAAGTTGAGATGATCCAGGCATTTTTAGAATAGTCGGATGTATGGCAAATCGAACACCCAAGTCACTTATAAGTTCCACAGGACTGGAATCATATATGTGCCCAGAGACACAAGTTCTGATCATTTGACATTCATTCTTCACAGTAAAAGGAAATGAGGAAACTGTCATTCACCACTTCGATTTCAATTCAAATTGATATCCCAACACACGGAAGACTTTTTTACAAGAAAAACTTAAAGAACATAAAATATTGACAGGCTAACCATGTAAAGTGGACTGCCACATCTACCCTCGATAATCTGAAATTTATGAGGGAAAGTTATTAATAAGATGACAGTTGCAATAAGATTACTAATTCAATATGGATATGAATCGAAAACTTCTGTGTGCATCAAAAAAAGAATTCTCTACAATTGAACTAAGTTACCTGCAAAACCCTGCACATACATGCCTTCGATGCACCACTTAGAGCTACAAAAACTATAGGACGCAGCTTCAGTCTTAGCTCCTGTAAAGAAACACCAAGAGAATCTTATGTGATAATTTGAATCACACTGAAACTTCTTCATCTCGTAACAATAGTTTACAGCACATTTTAACATTGGGTACAATTTAGTAATGGTTAAGTTCATATCTGCCCTGTTCAACTTCAACCTAGATTAAACCGTATGGTCATAAAGTCTAAAAATCATCCAAAATAAGAGAGAAAAAAGAGTAGTAACCTCAACAAGCTCATTGATAACAAGAAACGCCAGTGATGTAGCCCTTTCAGGATCAAATCTGAATAAAATTGTGGTGAGGAAGAACAGAACAATATGTCAGACATTCAAAAACAAAAACGGAACAAACGTTGTGGCAACATCGAAAATAGATTTCAGGCCAATTACAACTATTTCTCAAACAAAAACAAAATTTCGACGCAGAAACCGAGAAACCCTCCAGCAAAATCGTCTTCCAAAAAACACCCAATTCAAAAACAAAAGTACCCAGATAAAGAAACTTAAAAAAATTCAAAATCCATCTCCTGGAGGACGGAAAAACCAAAAAAAAAAAAACAAAAAAAGGATGACCCAGAAAGCAAAAGAACTCACATATTGAGAAAATCGGCATAACAAACCAGGGAATTCCATCCAAGCGAAGCATAAAGGTGGACGAACTTATCCAGGTGACGATGCTGAATGGAAACCCAAGAGAAAAGAACAACAAGGCCTCTACTATTCCGGGGGTCGTTTCTAGCCCCCCAATAAACGCTGCCACCGCCAACACCGGCACCCAACATCGAGGTTTTGGAAATGAATTTTGAGCAGTGGAGATGAAGAGGGGTTGAAGATTCGAAGGATTGGAATGGGAGCGTGTGAGATAATATGGCACGTGGATGAGAGACGCTGCAATGGTGGATGAAAAACAAAAACGATGGTTCATCAATTATCAATAAAAATCAATAATGTGGTGCTGGGAAGAAAATGGATTGCTTAGAGTTCTTCTCTCTCTTCTTGTTCATCGTCGGAGTGGGACCCCATTATTAATACAGATCCTTAACCACTGTCTCTTCCTCCTTAGGATAAGTTTTTGTCGCTCCCTTTTACTTCCTTTCTTCCTCATGCTTCAAACGACGCCGTTTTCCTTTCTTTCTTGTGGCTACCATTCATTTCGCAATAACACTCCCTACTCTTTTAAATAACCAAATATCTATAATATATATAATTACACTTATACTCCAATATCACAATCTATTTGTTTGACCCGACAATTTTACTCAATTCATACAACTATCTACTTAAAACTAAAACGATACAAGTTTAAATCTCTCTCATAAAAAAAAAATCTACGATACATCATAATAGAACATGTTTGGTCAATGAATATGTTTAGAGAGAATCCATGAAACATAAAAATAAAGCATCAAATACGGATTGTCTTTTTAAAATATTTGAGATACCTATAAGCTAATCCACTCGTGCGTGTAAAAAAGAAAAAAGACATGTTTACTTATATAAAAATAATAGAATGTTTATTTTGTTATTCAAATCTAGTATTGTTTTATTTTTTGTTTTTATAATATTTTTCATAAATTTAATTGTTTCTATCAAAATTTGTGTAAAATTTAAAATCAATATTTTTATGTACATTTGTATTGTATATTTACGATATTTATGTTATGGGACATTATCAAATATAGCAAAATGAATCCAAATATTTACAAAATTTTAAATCTATCCTAAAATCTAATAATTTTATTTAAAATATTTATAAAATATAAAGAAAATTTAGATTTTATCGTAGACTTCTATCGTCATGAGTATATTTAAATTTCAAAATAATATGAAAATTCAATTCCCGTAATATATTAATTATTGTTACTATTTTTGTAAAATTGGATAAAAATGAATTTCAAAATAACATGATAATTATTTAAGTTTTTTTTTTTTTTCTAATTGAAAGTATGAAACTAGATTTGGACAATAAAAAATTATAATACTAAAATGGAATGAACTTGAAAATAAAACAATTAGAGAAATGAGCAAAATTAATACATATATATGTATGTATGTAAATAATTTAATGACATTGTATTTAAACTTGAGCTCCAAATATCATTTTTCACCTTAAGATTCTTACCTCTAATAGTTGTAAACTTTAAGAGAATAATTTATTTAAATTATAGCATTACATCAAACAATGACGACCCCAAGTATTAATTTGAAAACGAGTGTGAAAATGGAACACGGTTGAGATACGAGAAAATATAATATTAAAACAATAAAATAATAAAGAAAATTAGAAAAATTAAAAAATTTCCATTTTCTCTACTTTCTTTCGTTTCGTGAATTCTCTCCAATAGTGTTCATACTTACAAACCCATTAAATGTCACTAGACAATTTTGGCAAATATAACCATTAAGAATAAGTTTCTTATAGACAAATGACATGAGTGTGAGATGATTGATGGAAAGACGTGTGGTCATGACCATTGAACACAATAACGGACAATAGAATGAACAGATATATTTTAACTTAATATTTAGAATAAGAACTCAATAGTTGTTACTTTAAATAATTTTACATATTCCCAAACTTTGACCCACTAACTCCATAAATTAATATTAAATAATAACATCGCCAATTTAACGGTTAAAATTTGTTCATAACATCGAATTTAACTGTTAAAATTTGTCCATTTATACATCAACTTCTTCATCTTTTAAGGCTCTCTCCACTCTAATATTTTCTAATTTGTCCAAACTAAATAACTTTATATTCCCAACAAAATCTTACTCGTGGCAACAAATTGAATCAAATTTAGAACCTATATAAAATTAGTAAAAAACATAATTTATGATCTAGTTAGAGAAATCATTAATTAAGGATTATACGAAAGAAAGACTTATGTTTAGGGGTTGTTTGGACAAAAACTATTTAAAACTATAATAACCACGTCTTGCTACTACAAATGCTATTTTAAATACTCCAAACATCCATTTATTATGGTATTTACTATTTTTACGACTATCATTTTTTTTATTATTTGTTGTAATTTTTATTATCTCCTTATCCAAACTAAAATAATTTACACTTCAAACACATATTATTATAACCAAAATTAAAATAATTTATACTCCAAACACAAAATATTATAATCCAACGACAATAAAAGAGGATTAGAAGAACACACCATTTGTCTCAAATGCTTCTTCTATGGAGTTTAAAGTGTTTGGGAAACTAAAACGACATCTGCCAATGTTCATAGTGTATACATGTGTAATAGACAAAGTTGGATATAATATTTAGAGAGGAATATGCTTTTCTAAATTGGAAAAATTATTGTGAATGCATGTATGGCCCTTTATTAGCACATGATGTAAACTATCTCATAAAAGCACATGTTTTCAACATTATCTTATAATTATTGTATCTTTAAATACAACAATAATCTTTATTACTTCAAAAAAAAAAGAAGAAAATGATGGCTAAGTTAAAGTGCGAATGAATAATGTAGCAAGTTGATACCTTTTTCTTTCCTAATCCCATATTGCTCATGACCCTAGATGTTCCTTTTTAGTATTTATTATTTGAGTTTTATTTTCACGATAACACAATCAAATTCTAACATTGTATGAATGATCTTCTCAAAAATTGTTTGACTTTTATTTATAACTTAATTAGGTTTTCTTTTCATAGAAAAAAATGAACTACTTGAATGAGCACTCAGAGATCAATCTCTAGGGTTCTATTATATATAGACATCACTCATCATGGTGTTAACTTCTCATTTAGAAGAA
Organism: Cucumis sativus; assembly: GCF_000004075.3. Taxonomy (NCBI): domain Eukaryota; kingdom Viridiplantae; phylum Streptophyta; class Magnoliopsida; order Cucurbitales; family Cucurbitaceae; genus Cucumis; species Cucumis sativus. The sequence goes on from NC_026657.2 coordinate 14,392,894, forward strand.
TGACATAATTTGACTACGTTATTTTATAAATATCTTAAATTCTCAATTATTTACATTAATAAGATTTAACCAACTTTTATCATTAATTAAAAATAAAACATTTATACGAAGTTCATTTTATTTATTTACCATAAATATATTATATTGCATTTACTATCAATGTTAAAACATACATGTTTGAAGTATTAATTAACGTAATATTTTTTTATTTAATCTATTTGATTATATTTATTATTGATCATAACTAATTATGGTATATATATGGCATACAATTAGGGTAATTGTTAATTGAATTTAATTAACAAATATATCTCCAATCTCTCCACGTTCCACTTCTTTACATCGTCAATTTCTTGCTATTTCTTATGCCATTCAAACTCATTTTCTTTTATCGTTCATCTCTTTCATTTTTTTTTGGTGAGTTTATAATTTTTTTCATGTTACATATTATGCCCAAATTTCATTCAATATATGTTGTTTTGAAATCGTTATTATTATGGATTTTTAGGTTTTTCAATTGGTTTTCTATTACATTAGTAAATAATCATTTTCGTTGATTTTGAGAAGAATGTGTTTTCAATGTATAACTATTATCAATGTTATTCATGTATTTAAACATTATTTCATAATTTTACACTGTATATAAATTTAGAATCAAATTACATGTTTGTTCGTTATATACCAAAGGTTATTGTGGACGCATGTTACAATTATATATATTTTTTCTTATCAAGTATGACCAACGTTTCAATATATTATGATGATTTTTTTTTTTAACTATTCAGACAACTATATTAGTTACGATGTATAAGATATTTTATAGTCTATGAATATTAGATGTCATGTGAGGTCCAAATCGCGAATCACCTTTCGTGATAAGACTACAAGCAAAGAATATGACCTACGTGATAAGAAGCACTATGTGACAAAGAGACCATGCGAAGAGCCCTAACTGCGGTTAGAGAGCTTACTCCGCCAGAAAGTAATGACATCATTGCCCACATAAGAAAGTTGGCAAAGGGTTTGACCTTGCCGCCTAATCTAAATCCAAGATAAGGATGTAGTAGAGACACATGGCGTTTTGGTGTTGGACTTCTTCTCACCGCCGACAATAGTAATGATTTGGGCATGGGCAACCTAAAAAAAGTTACAAACAGAGGAAATTTCAGCCATTTTAAAGGTTGTTCTTATCGTAAGCATCCAGAAGAGAAAATTTGAAGAATTCTTAAAGCCTTTAGAGATCCAAAATCGAGGAAGGGCCTGCAAGCAAGTGCGAAGGAGGACTTTGAGTCAAAGGCCATACGCAAAAAACTAGATGTTTATGATTATGTGTTTATTTTTAGTAAACATGATTTTTAATTTTTGTTTGAATGAATCATTCTTTAGAGATTATGATTATGTGTCTTTCCCCTTATGTTTTCAATCTCAAAATACATTGGTTTATGCTTTAGTTGGACTTAGTATGTATTGAAATGAAATGGCCATTGTTGGAATTTTTTTGTCCTAAAACTCGTAGTTTGTAATCATATTCTGTTCAATAAAGTTGTTATTGAGAAATTAAATATTATAATCCTAAATCTAATAAATCAAGTTCCAATGCTATTTTTTGAATAAACTTGAACTTTATGTGTAAACATAAACGTGGATCAAGTTTAAAGTTCGAATATATAGCCTAAATAGTCTATAGTATATGAATAAAGGTTGGACGCCTTATTTAGAGAAACTATGGATGCGGCCCACTTTGTAGTACAAACGAGGTGATCCTGAATCGTTCATGTAGAGACATGAAAGTGGGGGCATCCTATGTAAAATGTTTACATAAGACTGAACCATGAATTAGTCTTTTTTACGTTATAACACCGTTTACTGTTTAAAACTGACTATCTCAATTATTGATGACCTAGGTAACTTAGTCTTAATCCTGAGTTAACTATGAACTCCTGTTCACACGAGATTATCCTTAGATCTGCATAGGTGAGGGCAGCTCATCAGCGTTGGCCCAATAAACCTCCCATTTCAGGGGTAAGATCGGGTGGATAGCTGGAAACATAGGGTACAAGATGGAATTCACTCCTACCCGTTTTAGGGTTAGTAGATAGGTTGTTCTCTTAAGCATTGAATCCAAGTCTTGAAAAGGGGCCCCACCCTCTCATTGGCCAAAGAGGGATTAAGTTTATAGGTTGAACCTTAAACCAATTGTTCAATAGTGGATTAGTGGGACTTAAGGAGCAAGATGTAATCTTGGGGGTATCAAATGGTTTTATACGAGCAACATGTGAATGATTAACTTACTGATTATGGTTTTATCAAATGGACATAAATATATCTATAGTGAGGGGAGTGCAACTACGGGACTTTAGTGGAATGACCCGTTAGTTAACGAATGTTGATTAACTTGGTCTAAAAGAGTTTAGCTAGTTAATCTTGAATCGTTGGAGCCCATGATCTATAGGTCCATTAGGTTCCCCTGCTAACTCATATGGATTAAACTTAGAACAGTGTGATGAAATAAGTCGAATTGTTCAAATTAGGAGAAGAAAGAGAAACCGACAAATATAGTGATATAGTCGTTGGTCTTCTAATTAGAAATAGCGTTTTATGTTTTACATACTATAAGTATGAATGCAGATTCATACTAAGAAGCTCGGAATTGATGGGATTGGTCAAAAATAGTAAAAAGTCAAAATGTTGACTTTTGACTTTGAAAAGTCAAACTTTGACCGGCCTTATATTCAAATGTGATTTGAATTTTGGAAAAATGAATGCGGATTTATGCTCGGGAGGTTGGAATTAGTCAAGACGGACAAAATGGTAAAAAGTCAAAATATTGATTTTTGACTAAGAAAAGTCAAAGTTTGACTTTTACTTGAAATATCAAATGACCATTTTACCATTGGACTAAGTTAGGGGGAAAATCCAACATTTTGTTGGATAATCCCACTAACTCTTAGTGGGATATGTGGCTATATGAGATGTAGACACCTAGGCCACTAAGTTCCACTAATTGTTAGTGGAACATTAGGTGTTGAGATTAATTTTTATGCATTTTTGCATGTAATTAGGTTATAAATAGGGATGTTTTCAAATGATTGAAAACTTTTTACCTTTTTTATTATTCTCCAATATCTCAAAAAAAAAAAAAAAAAAAAAACTTCTACCTTTCAATCCTTTTTTATCTCTATTACTTTCTACACCAAATTGGGTCCCACAACCCGATTCTTTGTCCAGAGGATAGTAGTTGAGTACTAGTGGTGGTCTCGGTTTGAATTGGTAAGGAGGTATCAAAGTTTTTTTAAAGCTTCAAAGGTAATATTTCCTAAAACCCTAATTTGATTAGTTTAGGGTTACATGTTAATTGTGGCAATTAGGGTAAAAATTCGATTCTTTTGCCGCTGTGCATGTCTTAGTTCTATCAGTCATAACTTGCATTAAAAATGAAGGCAAAATAATCTAAATGATGCACTTGGTGAGTAACCTTTATAAGAAAAATGGTGTTTAGTAAATGATTCTCTCGAAGAAAATGTATTTGAAAATATTCCTCTTTAACATTGTGATTACACGTGACACGTTAGGTATATCTAAATTATATTATGGTGTTCTTATTGTTATTTGAAAAGATGAATACACGAGACTTGATAGGATTTGAGATAAGATAAACTTGTGTACCTTACACGTTATGAAACTCTATTTCTGTTGTGTGATCTATAATGGAATGCCTTATTCATGCTATGTGATCTTGAATGGGATACCTCATACTTGCTGTGTAAACTAGTATGAGATGCCATTTGCTTGTTGTGTGATTTAGCAAGGAAAGACTCATAATGGGTAGTGGAATTGATGAAACTTGCTAATGACTTTAAGTTTACTCTGCATGACTGCAACTGACTGCAACTTGGCAAAAGAGTGTGGTAAACGCTTGAGCCAAGGTGAGGGTACAAAGACTTAATTAAATTTATGAAATGATTCTACAGATTGTTTATGTGGTAGATGGAAAAAATGTGACTCGAGCTGACTTGTAATAACGAATTAGAAAAATGATTATGATCTAAATTGTATGTATTATGCTGCCTCAAATTTCCTATTTTGAATTATTTGAATATATTGGATAAAAGATTCCACTTACTAGACATTTTTCGTCTAACCTTTTAAATGTTTGTTTTATATCTCCCCTAGGTAACAAAGGACATCCGGCGTTGAACTTGCTATCTTGATCACCTACTATGTCTCCTTAATCACATCATCATTTTGGTAGTGGCCACTATTACCTTGCATATAATGTAGAAGCTAGCTTAGAAGAGTTTAAATGTCGCTAGGTTGTATTTTGTTCTCTCAAGAGAAACTTTGTATTAAATACCAAATGTACTAACTTGTTTTGAAAATCAATGAAGTTGTCTCATTCCATTCATTGTTACATTATGTGTTTAAAATTGTTGGTTGTATTTATTTTCACTTACTAGACATTCAACATTTACCTCATGGGAGCTACACGTTAATGATCTAGGCAGCATGTCTCTCCTTAGTCACAGAGAGTGACTTAGAGGCAGGGCATGACAAGTGGTATCAGAGCATAAGTTCTTGGAAAAGGTTTCAAGTAGAGTCATGCATATTGTGTCATGTATTAGTACAAGAGTCTAACACATTTATGCAATATAGGAACCATGGCACCACGAGGAAGGCCAAGACGAGTTAGGCAAGTGGAACAGATGTTCTAGCTACTCAGAGTGTCAATAGAGCACAAGCATCGGGCGAGATGTCTAGTAACCCAGATATTTCAGTGGGGAGAAGAACTGAGGAAAACATGTTCAACCATGCTCCTTAGAAATTAGACAGAATAGTTAGTATCAAGAGGCTAAAAGCGTTGGGAGCAACCACCTTTACAGGAACCCCTAATCTGTCTAACATGGAGAACTGGTTAAGTTTGATAGAAACTTGTTTTAGGGTAATGGATTGCCCCGAAGAGAGAAAGGTGAAATTAGCAACTTTTCTATTACAAGATAGCGCAGAAGACTGGTGGATTCTCCATGCGGTTAGGACGTGTGGAGAAGGCCTCATCGCGTGGAAAGAATTCAAAAATGCCTTCAAGAATAAGTTTTACCCACATTCCTTCTGTGACGTGAAGAGAAATGAGTTTATGAGTTTGGTACAAGGCGACATGACTGTTGCAGAATATGAAAAATGATTTACTAAATTGACTAAGTATGCCTTAGCCTTTGTAATTAATGAGACAGACAAATGCAAGCGGTTCGAAGAAGGTATGCAGACTGAAATCAAAGCATTAGTCATAGCCGGCATGGATTGGTATGATTTTTTTAAACTGGATGAAGGGACCATGAAGGTTAAAAGATGCATGACGGATGATAAGAAAAACAAAATTTCAAAAAAGGACCCTTGCGGTCAAAGCTCCTGCGATCACAGCTTTGGCAATGTGAGAAGTAATGAACGGCAAAGTGAGATAGGCGTCAAACACCTAAAGTTCAACAACATGGAAATTTCAAAACTCATTTTCATAATCCATCCGGTTCTAGAGCTCATTATGGAGGGAGATTCCAAAGGCAAAACTAAGACCAAGGAAAACGAAGCACCTTAGTTTGAATGGAGAATGAACCCCAACAAGAGCTGATTGAGAGGAAGAATCCAAATTTTGAGGAGATGAGTAACTTTCTAAGGAATTGCTTCAATTGCAAACAACCCAGACACTTTGCCAAACATTGTCCAAATGTGACAACCCAAAATAACCTACGAACAGTGTCACAATCGATCAACCACTTGAAGCTGAACCTAGTGGAGTCAGAGTATTAGGAGGCTTGAGTCGCAAGGAAAGGTTTGCACCATAACCCAAAGTGAGGCCAGAGATAATCCTCGCATAATCACAGATTCGTTAATGATTTGTAACTTTCCTACTTTTGTGTTGTTTGATTCTGGAGGTACTCATTCTTTTATTTCTTTGCTGCATGCGAAAACCATAAAATACCAAGTAGAACCTCTGGAAAATGGGTTATACATTAGCACCCTTTCAGACGAGGTGATTTTAGTAGAATTAGTATGTAGAAATTGCGAAATAAGGTTTGGGGTGATGGAAATGGTAGACATGTGCAGCAGAATTAGGATCAAATTTTACTCTAATTGCAACTAAACAAGTTTAGTGATTAACATGCATAAAAAACCCTAAAATAACAAAGATAAGGTTAAAAGAAAAAACTCACCTTTGATGCTTTTCTTTTCTTGTAATCTTCTCATGTGCTTTTCACGATCTTCTCATGAAATCGAAGCCAAGACTACCACTAGCGTTGACCCGCTATTCTCCGGACTTAGAATCTAGTTGTGGGACTAAAAAATGGTGGAGGAAATAGAGAGAGGTGATATCATTTGAAGGAACCTAACCTTTAGTTTTTTTTTTTTTTTTTAATGTTAAAATGAAAAATGAGTTCTTGGTTTTATTTTGTAATTCCCATTTACAAAATTAATTTTCAATTTCAAATCCAAGAGTCCTTTCACCTTTGCATAAAACTTCTTTCCAAGCATTACATGTAAGAGCTTCCTTATCTTACCACTTGACATTCTTAATGGGATATGAGTCTTGCATGCAATAAGCCACTTGCATCACATGCAGGTGATAAGCTTGCCAAATTTTATTTTGAGAATGGGTGAATGAATTCTTAGTTTGGCAACTATTTCTTTTTAGCTTAGCCACTCGAAATATGGAAAATTTTGTGAGTATATTCATGTATGGAGTAAAGATGAATGTGAATGAATAAAAGGCGTATGGCAGCGGAATAATTTAAAGAACCGTTTCTCAAATTAATTTTGGAATATTAAAATATCGGTACATTGACAAAATTTTAGAATCAAAATTCTAAATAGATTCTAAGCATGCTTTTAAAGATAAGATACGATAACTTACTTCCGATGACGTCTCTGAATTTACAAATTGATCTCCAAATTGGGACACCGCTCGTCGGAGACCTTCCTATCCACTGGGATGAGATTGGTTTATGAGAACGAATTTGGATGAGAAAAGACTTGGAGATATTTGAGAGAAACTCTTTTTGCAGAGAGAAAAAACCTTTGTTTTTTTCTTAATAAATTTTGTTTAAAGAAAACTGTTTTCTTCTAGATATTTATAACTCTCTTTCCTTCTCGGAATAAGAAAAGGAGTGGGAGAGAATCATGAGATTCTTAATATCAAATCTACTAATTAATTAACAATTAATCAATTAGTTAATAATTAATTGAATTATATTTAATTAATATTTCATTCAAATCTTATTTGAATAAATATCTCTCCAATATCATTTTATAAATTTAATTAAATCAAATTTGATTAAATAAAACTAAATTATTAATTAATTCTCCAATTAATTAATAGCTAAGTTAAATATTTAACTTAAATTAGATTTGAATCATCTTCAAATATAAGTTTCTCTCATAACCAATAATTTTAATTTGAATCAAATTCACATTAATATTTGAACTTATTCAAATATTTTATCTCTCATAAATTAATTTTGAATCATATCCAAAATTAAATTTATAATAAAGTTTCACAAACTTTATATTATAATGTATCACTATACATTAAACTAATTCCCTAAGTATATTTGAACATTTCAAACTACAACAAATATAAATAAATCTCATTACCCTTTACGAGCTAGGAAGGGTACCTAATGGACCTACAGATCAGAAGCTACAACGATCTGAGATTAATTGACTAAACTCATTAACCACATTAATCAATATTCGTTAATTGTGTGTACACTCCACTAAAGACTCACAACTGAACACTTCTCACTGTAGATATATTTCTGCGTCTATGAATATAGACCAATAACCGTACATTAGTCCTTCACGAGTGTTCGTAACACCAGTTGGGTCAATTTATCGTTTTACCCCTGGGTTACCTCTAATCCTTAAATATCAGTGCTCCTCCAATGAACAACCTGTTTATGGTCCTACCAATAAATAGAAACACCTCTCGTGCCATGGAGAGGGTAGGATCCTTTGTTCAAGACATGGAGACACCATTTAAGGAAACACTCATCTACTTACCCTAAAGTAAGGAATGAGTGAATTTCATCTTGTGTAATTATATTTTCAGCTCCCCACTCGATCTTGTCCCCAAAATGATAAGCTTATTGAGTCGGCGATCTGACCACTCTCACCCATACAAATCAAAGCACAATCCTCCGCGAACAGGAGTTCATAACACACTCAGGATTAAGACTAAGTTACCTAGGTCATCCTAGTGAAACAAAAACCTAACTAGTTAACAGAGTTACTAGTGGTTACTAATTCGCGATCTAGTCTTATGCAAACTCATTGCATAGGATACCCTCACTTGCATGTCAAGTACACGAATGCGTTGGATCATTGTGTTTGTATCAAATAAAAAGTGAGTCGTATCAATAGTGTTACCAAGATAAAGTACCCAGTCTTATCTCTATACTATAGACCCTTTAAGCTGATTTTGAACATCGATCCCTATATGGCTCTACATACTGTTCAAGACTCATTAAACAGATTAAAGTGTTAGTTTATTGGATTTGGGTTATTAAGACAAAACTAATAATTTAATCAATAACAATTATTACAATAATAACACTTTATTAATAACGGTCAATGAATTATATTTACAATCTACGAGTTTTAGGACATAAATCCTAACAGAATGCAAGTGATTCTAGCTAATAGGCATTAATTTTAGATAATATTATGAATGAGTTGTTGGTGAATTTCCCCTTCTATAAGTTCTGCCATACTATTTCATTTCATATCTTAATTTTTCTTTTGTTTTTGAAACATTGGTAAAACGGTAAATGTATATCTACAAGAATATCAATATCTTTTTAAAGTAGGGATGAAGTGTAGGACTAGGAGTATATTTTGTTATTTAGCATTTATTGATTTTATTCACATTTGAAGGAAAATATTGGCAGATGTTTATATATTTGGTAAGTGATGAAGGTATAGGTGAATTTGAGAAGGAAAGAGGGAATCTGCATTAAATGTGTTGACCATAAAAGCTCAAGTTGGAAAAAAGAATGAAACTACAGTTTTTTTGAAAAATTACCTATTTCCTCAATTTATTTTCATATTTTTCTATCCCTTGTGCTATAATGATTTGATTTAACTTTGAAGAAATGAATATAATGATGTCAACAAGTTTGTTAAACTATTTTCTCTATGGTAGTAATGTTGCATTAAGAAATAATGATTTGTTGTTGATTGAGAAGGTGGCAAGTTGGGGAACTTAACAATTTTTCTCAACTTGATGAACTCTGATATATAGATGTGAGGAATTATGGGTGGATTGAAAAGCTGAACAATACCGCTCTAGTATTTGGTTTTGAAATTTAGGGGATCATTGGGGTTATGAAGTATTCTTTAGTATACTTTTAAAACTAAGCTAAAAACTAGATGTTAGGACTAAGTTTAATGTTGATTACGATATTTTCTTGGTATATATACTTACGATATTTTTTTTAGTATATCTAAGTTTGAGGTTGATTAGCTATTTTAGAAAATATACTTTTGTGTGTGTCTGATGCTTTTTCCTACCACAATCGTTTCAAATACAACTATCTATATAGTACTATTTTGTATCTTCAATTTAATTAATTGAGATAGAAAATTTATAAATGGTATCAAATAAATTATTGAGTATTTTAAGGATTATCTATCGTTTTGAAAGTTTGAGTTTTAAAAGTTGTTGCCCATAATCTCTTGATGTTTAATCAAGTTTATTTTGAAGTCAACTTAGACATCTACACAATGGACAAGTCATGGATGATCCAAAATAGGATGTCAAGAGAATATGATTTAGGAGTCGAAATGTTCATTAAATTTGGGTTGAGTTATGCCAAAGGTTCCAATTCAATTAGGTGTCCATGTTTGAATTGCGACAATCATTTACTTAAGAATGTCTCAATATTTCGGTATCATTTGTATGCCAATGGAATTGATAAAAGTTACAAGGTATGGTCCTGGTATGGTGAAGAATTGATCTCAGATAACGTTACCAACACGACGAAAAATACAGTGGATGAAACTGATGAAAACGACGATTTATTTAATACAGTTAATATGGTTCAATCCGTTCAAGAACAATCTTCTAATGCATTCAATACCTTTGACACTATGTTTGATGACGTGAAGAAACCCTTATACCCAAGATGTAAGAAATTCACAAAGTTGTCAACCCTCATGAGATTGTATAACCTAAAGGTTAGGTATGGTTGGAGTAATACTAGCTTCTCTGAATTACTGTCCATAATAAGTGATTTATTACCTGATAACAACAAAATTTCAATTCCTTATACGAAGCGAAGAAAACACTAGGTGCCTTAGGACTAAAGGAAGAAAACACTAGGTGTCTTAGGACTAAGTTACCAAAAAATTGATGCATGTCCTAATGATTGTTATTTGTACAAAAAAGAATATGAAAACATGACGAAGTGCCCTAAGTGTGGTTTGTCAAGATGGAAGATTGCTAAGAACTCAAACAAGAAAAAATGTGATGTACCTGGGAAGCAGATGTGGTACTTTCCAATAGTTCCAAGATTTATAAGAATGTTCAAGCGATTTGAAAATGCTAAGAACTTGCGTTGACATACAATAGATAGAAAAATTGATGGTATTTTGAGACACCCGACTGATACTCCATCACGGAGGTTGATTGACCACATGTGGCCAACCTTTGGGTTAGAACCGAGAAATCTCCGTTTTTGTTGAGTACTAGGGTATACTTTGTCACGTGGCACATGAGATAATGTTGGGCACTTCATTCCAGTAACAAGCTCTAGGCCTAAATTGGCGCAAGCCAGCAATGAATGGTACGTTGACACATGTATGTTTTGACACGAACCCCTTCAGTTGCCCAATCATCTGCATTCCACAAATTGGTATATATTTTCATTCATTGCTTGTTAGAAATAGTTATTCCTTGATTATCGTAGTTGCGCAAAACTTTGATTGGGGTGCAATTTGGCTGACTGCATTTTCAAGCCTTTTTTTTTTTTCATGAACCTGAGTACTTGTTGTAATCTTACTCCATGTTTTAATAATCTGAGAGAATTGGTGCATGATTATTCATAGTTCATCTTTATTTGTGATGATTTCCTAATACAAACTGTTGAACTTTAAGGACTACAAATTGTCTTAGGAATATTGTCTTAGCTTTTTTGTTGTAAGGACTAGGAATAAGGATATATTTGTGATATTGGCTTTCCATTTTTCACTGTTTGATGATTTTTCATTATTCAAATTTTAGTGGTTATATATGCTCAAACAAACTATTGAATTGTTGCTTTATGAAACAAGATAAATACTTGTAAATTGTTGAAACTTGATTGGAAATGTATGAATATTATAAATTGTATTATAGTGTATATATATTAAAGCGTCGGCTATTTTTCTCTATATGGGTGTCAATATTATAAATTCAAAATTGTCATTGCCAGCTACATTATTGTCATTCAAATGGTTCGTGTAATGGCGGAGCGACAAGAAGAACAGAAAAAAACTTCAGTAGTTGAGTAATTTGCAACAGGAAATAAATGTTGTAATATATGAATTTGTGATGGTCATTAATTGTTGTCAATACAAAAACAATGACAAGTTTTTTACAAAAAATAACTGTCACGATTGCCCTATCTGTGACAGGAAAAAAATGTCGTCAATAGATAAAAAATGACAATTTTTTAAAAAACGAACTGCCACAATTGCCATATATATGACAACAAAAAAATGTCGTCAATAATGAAACAATGACATTTAATTTTTAAACAAACTGTCACGAATACCCTAAACAATGACATTTATAAAAAAAATTGTCGCGATTGACATATCCGTGACATTTAAAACATGTCACAATAAACGAATTCACGACATTTATTTAACTGTTGTTAATATACAAATGATGATATTTATTTATTGTCATAAAATAAAATATGACAGTTATTTGATATCGTAGAATGTTAATTAACGACATTTATTTTATGTCATGAAATAAGTTATTGCAACAGTTTTTAAAAACTGTCATGGAAGAACTTTTCATAACTCCCGCTTCTATGACTGAAAATAACAGTCACAGATTTTGTTCGCGGCAGTAAATAATTGTCGTCGTAAACCATTTTTCTTGTAGTGGGTTACGTTTCTCTCACTTCTCTCACTTCTTTAATTTTAGAACTTAATTAGGCTTCTTGATGGAGAAGAGTGAACTACTTAATGAGATTGATCAATTCCTAGAGTTATATTTATAGACACCACCTATCATGATGTTTAATTAAGACATTATTTATTTATATAATGAGCCTAAAGATATAAGAGACCCAAAAAGGTAAAGCAACTTTTAACTAGAATAGCCTAAATATGGATCTCTATTTATATGTCGAACACAATATTATTATAATTTTCACAAAAGTCCTAATGGACTACAAATTAACCTAAATATTAAGCCTAAATGACAAAACTACCCACATTCAATATTAATATTAAAGAAAGACGGTAAGTGGAGAGATCTCTATTTTGAAAATATCTTTAATCTATTGTTATAAATATTTTATTCCACATTTATTATTTATATTAAAACTTCTATTAATTATTTAATATATTTATTTGTATTTATTTTTAATATGTCATTTATTAGACATCTTTATCTAAATATGGTATATAATTAATTCAATTATGTCATATTTCTAATCAAAATTTTCCTCAATTATTTTTCTTCTAGTGATTTTAGTCCAAATTTCTTCCAATATACCCCCTCTCTCCCTTTGATTTGTTTCATATTTGTAATCAATGCATATTTGTTTCATATTATTAATTTTGTTTATGAAATTGTGAATTATAGTATGTCGGTGAAATTTTCTGTGATGTTTTTCGATTAAGAAAATTTACAATGAATGAAATATATATTGCACATACTCTTTTTCCGTTTTGCATTATTTTTCATATATACCACATGCTTTACTATTTCTGATTTATATTCGTTATATTACATCTATTTTGCATTGTTTTTCATGTATTGAAAGTTAATTTGATAAATTCTTGCCGTGTCAGAAATTGATTTCGATTTAAATAGAACAAGCTATACCTGATTCCCGTATATATTTTAAATATTATTGTACAATGATATAATTTTATTACATCCACTTTTTATGAGTGCTATGTATGTTTTGAATAATACCCGTATATATTTTAAAGAATGTTGTATATTGTACAGTATTATTTAAAATATTGTTTAAAAATTTTGGAACTCGATTCTTGTAGATGGGTAATGAAATGAAATCCTCGAGCAAATTTGGTGGAGATGGGCACAGAAAATGAAATATAGTGTAGGTGTGGGCACGGGAAAAATGGCATTCTTGATCTCGTCATGTGCATCTCTAATCACAAATTCTTTAAAAAAATTCGGTTCGTTTGAATCAAGTTATTCGAGTTTGAAAGGGTAAAAACAAAAATATAAAATCTTTATAAAATTCCAAAATTACAAGGTATTATTCGTTTATAAAAATAAAAATAGCAAAATAGCAAAATAAATTAAAATATTTACAAGCTATAGAAAAAATTTGAACTATATTAATGATACACACTGGTAGACTCCTATCATTAATAGTTATCAATGTCTATTATTGATAGAATTTGAAATTTTTGCTATATACTAAATATTTGGTCAAATTTGCTATTTTTTACAATTTCTCATAAAAAAAGCATTTTAAGAATACAATTCTCATGTTAGTTGTTGATAAAAGAAAATATGAAGAATTTAAATAATCTAAAATTTTGAGACAATATTTGTTAGATAACGAGTATGAATAAAAAATTAAAAAAATATTTTAAAATTTGAAATCTAATATATATATTATTATTATTATGTTTCTTTTAATCAATTTTCTATTTTCCATAATGAATGTGAAAAAGCTTTGATTAATAATAAATAGTTATAGCACAATCTCAAATTCTCAACTTCTTTCTGGCATTAAGAGCTAAAGGAAATAATAGCATAAACTCCATGCTTCTATCTCATATAATTTTGAGGTAATTTTCTCCAAAATTTTCAAGGTAAATTTCTCCCTCCTAAGGTTAGTTTGTAAAGTCTAGAATAATCGTTTAATCTTGAACTATAGAATTTCTTCTTCTACTTTTGTTCATCACGTAATGGTCACGTCAACTTTGTATGAATTGTGTCAACTTTCATCACAAATCTTCTCAAGGCATGAATCTTTTGTCTTCATTTACATTTAATTTTTCTACTTGTTCCCATATTTGAATTACAAGTTCATGCAATGAGTTGTTGTGTACTGTCGAGGGAAGAAAATACTGTAGTACAACGTATGTTGCTACTATAATAAATTGTTACACTTCCAAAATATGAAGAATGTTCCGTACTTCAAAATCAGATTAGGGTTCATTCCTTAATTGAATGAGTATGAGTTAGCAAGAATTTTCTCACCAAAAGAGAAAAATATTGGTGGCCTTGAAATTTTAACTTTAGGAAAAAATAACGAATTGAGGCATGTTAGTTATTTGCCTATTTTGTATATTGATAAAGATGGAGTTTATTTCAACGGAGTACTCTATTGAATTTGACAACACAAAGTCAAAAAAGCTAGAATGTTTTGTTTTGATGTTGAAGAAGAAAGTTTTAGCATAATCAATCTTCCAAAATTAGATAATTTTGCTGTTGTCGGTGCTTTTAATCACGGGCTTTATGTATCAATCATGGATAAAGAACAAGTTGAAGTGTGGAAGTTGCAAAGTTGTGGATCAAAATTAGCTACTGATTTATGGACGTTATGGTTTATCGTCGACATATCAACATGTATATCATTGCTTATTAAAATTTGTGAGAATGGAGAGATCTTACGTCTATTTGATCAAAACTATTTGTTTTTATACGATTTCAAAATCCAAAAGATCACAAGGACATATGAATGTCAAGACTATTTCTTCGTTCATGAGATTAAGGCCATAAATTTTGATTCGCTTCACAATATTTTTGGAAGCTACTTCATTAGTTAGGTTGTATTATAAAAGTTTTATGTTCAACATAATTAGTTTTGACTTTCAATTTTTAATGTATGCTCTTATTTAAATTTCAAATTTTAATTTTACATTTTCTTTCACGAATATTGAAAAAATTTAGAGTCTATAGATGATATTTGGCCATATTTTGGTTAGTTTTTTTATATTTTAAAACAATTTTTTTTTATAATTCGTGGAAAGATAAATTTATCGATTTTAATTTGAAATTGAATAAAAAAATAGAAATAGTTAACACTCCAATATAATCTTTTAATAAATACGCTATTTAAAAATTAAATTTGATCAAAAATTTTGTTTAATATATCATTTGCTTTGACAAATACTTTCCAAAATTTGCAAATTAATAAAGTTAAATCCCTTACTTTTCAATTTTGAAAAAAAAAACATATAGAAAAAAAAAATAGAGAAAATATCTAATTTAATTTTGACTTTACACAAATTTCTTAAATTCTCATTTATTTTCGTTAATAAGATTTGGTTATTTTTATGGATTAATTTGTCATTCACATTAATTTTAAATATTACATATTTTCGAAAAGATATATAATTTAAGTTAATTTTCATAGATATAACAAAACATCAAAATATTTACGATCCGTGTAACAAAATCAAAAAGTCCATGAAGCTGACTATTTTTTTTAAATATTCTAGGTTTGTCCTTCATTTCCATCTTCTTCCTTCTGCAATTTTTCTTTTGATTCTCATCGTTTTTTTCTCTTTTTCTGCATTTTTTTTACAAATTATTATTTGGTTCAAGATCGCGTACAAAATACAAAAGATTTTTTTTTTTTAATTTTTGAATTTTTTTTCAAACTGTTATTTGGTTGTTCAAGATTGTGAAAAAAAATCGTTTGGATATTGGGTAGCCAAATCTAAACAATCGTGTACAAAAAGTAGTCAAATCTAAACAATCGTGTACAAAGAATAGTTAAATCTAAATGATCGTGTACAAAGAATAGTTAAATCTAAATGATCGTGTACAAAGAATCTTAAAAAGTTGTTTAGATTTGGGAGAATAATGTACCAAATCTAAATGATTATTTACCAAATTTAAATGATTTTGTACAAAAAAAAATCTTGAAAATAAATTATTTAGATTTGACTACCCAAATTCAAATTTAAACGATTAAATCTAAACGATCTTATATCAAGGAATCTTGAAAAAAAACTGTAAATCTAAATGATCATGTACCAAAAAATTTGAAAAACAAAATTATTTAGATTTGACTATCCAAATTTAAACTATCGTGTACCAAAAAAATTGAAAACAAATTGTTTTGATTTGGACCAACATAATTTACAAATTGAGCTGAGCTCATGTTGGCATATAAGTTTTTGAAAACTACTCTAGGCCATGTATTTTCGAAATAAACTATATAAGTAAGATTCAATTATTTAATTATAAAATTGTTATTTATTATATATTCTATATAAATATGGTATATATGTGAGTCCTTGATCACGTACTATCAACATGATAAAGACCTTGCGATAAGGATGATGAGAGAAGGGACTTCTACTAGTTGAATATGTATTTCACAAAAAGGAATATGTGTAACGGCTGATCCAAAGAAAGGAAGTTCGGTTGAGGAAAATCATTTTGGGGTAATCATTCAGATAAGAGTGTAGTACGTTCGCAAGGAAACACACAGAAAGGGAGAAACAGGTAACGAAAAGAGAAATACTTGCCTAAGTTCCATCGCGCTGAAGTAAGCGACATGATAAGGATGAGTGGCGAAAATAGGCCTATGATGGATATCAAAGTTAGGTGTTTAACAAAGTAACATGAGAATAAGTGGCTATGCCTAGGAAAGAAGTGAGAAAGTGTCTTGTCAAGATGACTTGACCACTAGTTGAAGGAAGTAAATGTTTGCGTCTTCCCGAGGAGATAAAGATGATCAAATTATTTAATGAAGTTTGACTTTCCAAGAAGATGAGGTGTGTGTCTCAATAAGAAGTTAAATCGCCACTAAGGTTCAGACCACGTGTCAAGTGTGGGATTGACCTTTCATCAATTGTATGTCCGAAATCATCTTTACCTCGTTAGACTGGCGAATATCTGTCTACACAACGGTGGGGGTAGATCCAGTAATCATTAGACATCTGGCTAGTGACATTGGTATAACCTGATGTTCAAGTAGATCATTACTAGACACCTAGTACTACATCGAAGTTATTCATTCTAATAACCACCAAGTCTTTGAGATTGTCCTAAGCTCCCAATCTTATCATCACTCATTTTACGAGTTTGACAATAGGCAAGGCAGCCGAATTCATAACCTCCATCTTTTTTGTGTCTTTCTCCCAACGAAGGTTCAGTCGTCTAGCTTCTGCCTCTGTTATTAAATTGTGGGTTACACCAGAATCCACCATAGTGCTCTTGGATGGTTTCTGGTTGATCCAACTGTCCACGTACATTAGGCCTCTCTTCGCCAGCCCACTAGTCTTACTTACCTTCTCCTGGAGAGATGACAAAAATTTCAAGGCTCCTATTCTAGAATTTTTGTTTTCTTCTATCTGATCAATTTCTCTTTTTGTTTGACTCAATTTATCATTTGAGTTTGAGGCTAACGTGGCTTGAAAAGCATTGAAGGTGGTTCAATTGGAACACTCTCTAGCATAAGGTGGGGCCCTTTACATATGAAACAACTAAGAGGACGACTGGTTGTGTTCTGATTGTTAGGTCCTCGTCAGGTGTTTCCTGTATTTGCTTGAAAGGGCTTGTGGTCTCCGTTATGACATTTGTCCCCCCTTGCAAATTTGGGGAAACTTGGGCAGTTATTCCTATTTCCTATAGAGGAGGAATTTTGATGGCGTCTCACATCTTGGGAGTCACTGGATCAGTCAAACAACCGTTCAGCCGCTGCGTATGCCAACGTGAGGTCTTGGATCCTTTGTTCATATAGCTTGGTCTTAGCCCACGACTTCAAACCTTTGAAAAAACAGAATAAACTTTGTCTTTTTCCGACATATCACGTATATCTAGCATTAACCCCGCAAACTATTTCACATAGTCCTGAATGTTGTCAGTGTGCTTCAGTTCATGCAATTTCTATCGAGCCAAAATTTCAACATTATCGAGGAAGAACTATGAACAAAGTTATTTCTTTTGAGCGTCCCACGTGTCTATTGTGCAACGCCATTCCTGGATGTTGACATCCAGAACCTCCACCACAACTTCACATCTTCAACATATGCATGGTCGCCAACGTCACTTTGGCCTCTTCAGTAACTATACTTGTGGCCTTGAAATACTGCTCGATATCAAAGATGAAATTTTCTAATGCATTTGCATCTCTTGCCCCACAAAAGGGCTTGGATTCAAAAAAAACTATTCTACCAATTGGGATTGCTCCTCCAACTGGAGTTTGGTTTGCCATTGCTCGCATGGTAAGGTTCGCCTCTACGATTTCATTCCTAACGACATCCAGGGTAGCTCGAAAATACCCTGTCATGCCGTTTATCATTTACAACATATTGTTTTGGGAGTTATCTAGCTCAATAACTCGTTCTTCTATATGGGCAACAGAGCCCGACGAACTGTCCCACGCTCGTAAATGACGTTTCCAGTTCTTACAATTTGTGACTTTAGAGTGTCAACTCTAGTAAGCAATTCATGTATGGGTAACCCATCGAGATGACCAGACACCACATCAATAGCATCGACTTTCTTGAAAATTTTCTCAAGCCGCTTTTCTAAGAAACTGATGGATTCAGGAACTTCCACCAGGTAGAGCATATGCTCTTCGAATCCACCTAATCGTTCATTATGGGTCTTGCCCGACTGTTTCACAACCGACATCTTCCTGTCAAAACTATCAACTAGCCAATGACTTTGATACCACTTGTCACAATTGCAACCTTTCAAACTTGAGACGAACAATTGTGCGACACTTGTTCAACCTAGTCAACAAGTTAGCCAATTGAAATCCAAAATCTACAAACAAACTCACTGTACGATTCAACCTCTTGTCACATTTTTTAGAAAATGTGAGAGAGAAATAATTCATTGAAATCATTGTTAAAACAAGCATTGAAGGCTGTCAATTGCAACGAAAAGCTTAGATTGCAAAGAGTGCGACAAAGCTTGGGCGGGGGTTCAACTACTATGCCTCCCCTATAGTACATTTGGACTTTTTCAGCTTTGGTAGGCTTGCATATGAAAAAGGCAAAAACGTCCCACTCTAGATTTATTACATAAAAATAAAAGAAACTAACTAAGCTAAATATAAGACATAAAGATAAGATAAATCAAGGGTATGCACACGACCATAGGCAAACATCACCCTAGACAAGCATGCACGTTACATCTACCACATGCAATCTTGAATGACGTCTTCCATGTGAACAAACTTTTCTAACTATCGAAGATGAATTCAGCAATGTCTAACATCTAGGTCCAATTTTAGTGTCTTACATCAATATAATGACGTAGGTATTTTTCAACCAAGGTTCGTGACAAACTTATATATATATATATATATATATATATATATATATATATGCATGTATTGTATGCTCATATTGCATTTTTGTTTCTTTAGATGATACATGAACCAACATTGCTGTTAACTAATTGATAAAAAGTTTAACAGCTAAGTTTCAACCAATACGAGCGCAGTCAAATACTAATAACCTTAAGTTATGTTGGGTTTTGCACTTAAGAAAAACGAACTATGAGAGTGAGACAATTTTGATGGAAGTGATTCAAATATATTTGAGCAAATGAAAACAGTTTAGGGCCTTTTGGGCCTTATTGGGCCTTATTGGGCTTTGGGATTAAAATGGGCCGTAATGAATTCAAACGACCAAGAGAGAAAATCGTACTTTTGGAGTCTGAGGATGAGAGGAAAGAAAAAGAAAAAGAAAAAGAAAAAGAAAAAAGCGGTCCTTGAAAGGGTTTTTGGCGAAGCGAAACACTGAACTTGGAAGTCTCTACTTTCTTCTTCTTCCTCCCAAGTTCCTTACACAACATTCTTCCAATGGGAACTAACGCCGCTGACGTCGAGAAAACGGAGGACGATCTTCGCAAAGAGATCGATGAGCTTCAACGTCAACAACGGGAGGTCCTTTTTCTTCTTCATCTTCACTTTTCTTCTTCATCTTCACTTTTCTTCTTTCCTTTTTCCCTGATGCATTGCTTCTTTTTCAGATTACAGAACGCCTTCGTGATCCTCGCGGACTCCGGAGAGGTGGATTTCCTGGACCTGGCCCAAGAAACTTCGCCGCTAATGGACCACGTCGGGGATTTGTTCGACCTGTAACATTGTCTCCTCTTTCTCTCTATATATTATTTATCTACTCGTTAGCATTCTTGTTATATTCCTGCCTCATGAAGCTTGGTTTTAATTTTAATTGCATCCTTT
Organism: Cucumis sativus; assembly: GCF_000004075.3. Taxonomy (NCBI): domain Eukaryota; kingdom Viridiplantae; phylum Streptophyta; class Magnoliopsida; order Cucurbitales; family Cucurbitaceae; genus Cucumis; species Cucumis sativus. The sequence continues at coordinate 14,413,305 of NC_026657.2, forward strand.
TCACAATTTGGGTGGAAAACAATTGAGGATATGCTGATAATTGGAGTTTTACGCTCTAGGGGGAAAGAAATGATGCTGAAGACCAGCCTCCTGCTAAACGGCGGCTATCTTCTGCTGTTGTCAAGGTGAGACTCAAATTTTGTTTTTGTTTTTGGGTTTCTATCTTGGGGTGTTCTTAACATTTTTTTTCTTTAATGTTTCTCTAATCTCGTTTGCGAAAAGAATTTTCTATGGGTTCTTATTGTTTCTTGCTAGAATTATGAATTATGCTAGATAACTTAATGAACATGAAAGATGGGCTTGGTTGGCCTCATAATTTTCTTCAAACCATGAGTGCCATGTTGTATGTACATTTGCATAGTTTAACACTTACCCTTTTTATCTTTACTTCTAAAATAAATATTGGAGCATAGATGGCGGAGGACGGGGAGATAAATGAAGAAGCTGAAGGAAAGGATGCAGTGAAGGATACATCTCGGGAAGAAACTTCTGGAAGTGATGCAGTCTTCCAGAACGATGCAAGACAAAATCATTTGCGGCAAAGTGGTTCGTTTAGATTGGATGGAAATAAAAGAGCTAGGATGGTAATTTCCTTGTATACTGTCTTTTAATCATCTGCACAATGCTTTGGTTTGACAACCTGCAGGCTGAAGTCTTAAAGCTCTATTTTGTAATTTATGTCAGGATATTGATATTCCAGCTGCTGAGAATGTTCCAAGAATATTGCCTAAGAATGAGGATCCTAGCTTAGTTAGCAGGAACAAGAGAATGCTGGGTCAGCTTTTGGGAACATTGGAGGTATGTGTGAAATGATTGATTGGGTTAAATTGGTCATGTGTTGCATCATGTTTGCATCTTCAATTCTCTAATCTTTGCACTTGACACATGGGAGGAAAGGGTAGAAAATATATATTTCATGTTTCCAATCTTTTAGTTAAAATATTTGTCCTCACCATTGAGCATTTACTCATATTGGCAAATATAGTCCAGAATAGAAGTATATAGTGGCTTGCATTCGATTTTACAGACACAGGTAAATAGATATTTCTGGATAATCAATTGAATGCAATCCACGGAGAACTCAAAAGGCAGAGAGAATAGGCTAGATAAATAAATTCTAAGGTGAAAATCTAGATTTTATGTTGATTGGTAACTTAAGTAGATGCATGTACTGATGTACATCTAAAATTTTGCTTTACTTGCTTAAAAGAGATCATGAATAAACTACAATGCATTGACTTTTTGTAGTAGGTCTTTAAGTTTTATTTTGTTTGTCTGGGTTGTCCAGGTTCTCTACCATTCATGTTGCTAAAAACCAAATTTCCCAAAGAGCTGCTATATCATAATTTTCTATCATTAGCCTAGTTTCAAAAATTGTGTGTGTGTGTGTGTTTTTTTTGTGTGTTGGTTGGGAATGGGGGGTTGTGGCTTCAATGTGGCATTGTATTTCCTAGTTGTGGTGCTTATCCACTTTATTTGTATATATCTTCAGAAATTCAGGAAGGAAGACAAGCAACTCTCAGGAACGGAAGCTTTTATGAGAAGATCGGATTCCTTACAAAGAGTGAGTTATTATTTGCTTTTTTTTAAAAAAAAGATTTAACTTCCTAGTATGTTTGAAGTTGACTTCCCCTTTTGATAATTCTTAAAGGCCGAGCAAAGAGCACGAGAGGAAAGCGAAAGATTGAGGCAACAAGAGCGTGAACAGATTGCAGAGAAACGAAAGAGAGATCTGGTCTGTATTTTAATGAAAGAATAAATTAGATAAATATCTATGAGGTTTGAATCTACAATTATTGCTTTCTTAACCACTCTAATTTTCACTTCTTTAGATGCTTAGAGCTCGCGTGGCTGCCAAGGCAGAAGAAAAGAAGTTGGAATTACTTTTTCTTCGATGGAGCGAGCACCATAAGAAACTTTGCAATTTTATAAGGTCTGGTTATGTTTAATTTTTGGTGTTGTCACTTCTGAGATTACCAAGCTATATATTGATCTTACTTTCCTATTCATGCAGGTTATTTTTAATTTTGGTCCAAAAGTGTCCATATTCACATTTTATTGAGACAAAGATAAGTTTCTGTTCATGAATAGTGCTGAACTAAATTCATGGGTTTTGATACAAAAAGATATTAAAGAATACTGACCTTACTAGTAGATGTTTCCTTTTATGCTGGAACTTAAATTGCATTTGAAGGTTTTCCCCCTTCTAATAGAATTCCCCTTTGAGTTTTGAGGGTACTTTTTCACGAAGTTTGTATTTTCCAGGACAAAGACTGAGCCTTCAATTTATTATTTGCCAAATAAACCATTGGATGAGGATGCAACCTTGGCTGAGCAGCAAAGAGACGAGGTTCGTGCCTTTTAGTTTGGTATTTTTCTTGAAAAAGGCAATTTTGGTTAGAGATCTTCTGGAAATCAACTGCCTCAACTTTTGAGAACCTACTACATTTGAATAATCCTATCCAAGTTGGTTTAGTTTGAATTTAATGTTACTCCCTGTAATTGAATTGGGAGTTTGAATCTGATTATTGTTGAGTTCCATTTGTTATTACTAAGAGAATGGGAAGTGAGACATGTGGGGCCGTTTGGTAACGTTCTCGTTTCCTGTTTCATGTTTCGGTTTCCTGTTTCTTCTTTTTTTAGAACAAGAAACAAGAATATGTTTGATAACTGTCTATGTTTCTTGTTTCTTGAAAAAAAAAAGAAACGGAAACAGAAAATGTGTTTGATAACTGTTTTTTGTTTCCTGATTTTCTTTGAAATTTATTTTTTATTTTATTCACATTTAATTCAGTTAAACATCAAACAAAAATATATGTTCTCCATTAAACATAAAAAAATAAAATCATCAAACCTAGATATGAAGGTCTTCTTATAATCTTATGGAGAAGTAGATGAAGATTGAGATCTGAAGAATATTGCTGACGAGAGAAAGACGAAAACCCACGACGTAAAGGAGAACTGAAACTCACGAAAAAGAGAGACAAAAACTCAAGGCTAAAACACAAATCTGACAAAAACCCACAAATTTGTCGAAAATCCACTGCGAAAACACAATTCACGCAAAGAGGAAGAAGAAAGAGGAAGAGGAAAACACAGATACAGCGAAGAGGAAGACGTCGTGTAGAGGAAGACGATGAGAGGCGAAGAGGAAGGCAACAAAGACGATGAGAGGAAGAGGAAGAGGATGGTTATTTGGAGAAGACGATGGAGATAAGGGGAAGAAAAAGGAAACCACGTGGGGAGTGGTTATTTGGAGAAGAAGATGGAAATAAGAGGAAGAAAAAGGAAATCACAAGAGGAAAATGAAATAGAAAAAGAATTGAAAAGAAGGAAAAGGAAACCAATAAAAAGAATTGAGAAAAAACATAAGGAAACCAATAGAAACAATTGAGAAAAAGAAAAAAGAAACCAATAAAAATAATTGAGAAATGGGAATAGGAGAAACTACTTTTTGGTGTTCCTAATAATTCCTTATAAAATGAGAAATGTTTCTACTCTTTTTTAGAACAAGAAACATGGAACATTACCAAACACCTTCGTTTCTTGAAAAAAAACAAGAAAGAGGAAACAGGAACGTTACCAAACGGGCCCGTAATATGCATAGATATAAATCTGTATATACACATTATTTATGTATATATGTATATGTATACACACACATATGTAGTAAAGTGTCACTAAAGGTGAGTTTTTCTGTTGTGGTTTGCATGTTAATGATGCTGGCACTGAATAATTTATTTACATATTGATCTTACAAGTATTTGCCTATTCCCTTATTTTATCACAAAAATACATTTCAGGCTTTTATGGAATGGAAAGCCTCCAGAAGGGAGGAGTTATCTGAGTATCAGAAACAGATAGGAGAACAGTACATTGCAAATGTTGAGAAGGACTTGGAAAGGTGGCAAAATGCTAGGAGGGCAAGAAAAGGAAGTAACGACGTATCGAATTTGCAAGAAACCATGGACAAAGAATTGGACACTCATAGACTTGAGCATGGTCCAAAGAAAAGGAACATCCCTGGTGGTAGCAACAACGAGGATGAAGATGACGTGGAAGATATTAACGTTGGGGAGGACGACATGATAGATGACGTACTCGATGTTGAAGAAAATGGGCGCAGGGGCGAGGAAACAGCAAAACCTGAAGCTGATGTTGCAAGTCCAAAAGCTGATGATACTGTGCAGTAGAAGCTGTAAGTACGTATTTGATTTCATGTAGTAGTTCTATGTTTGTGTTTGTATCTGTCCTTTGATTTGTCTTACTAGTTTTATTCTTCTTGCTTTTTTTTTTTTAAAAAAAATTAATGTTTGTATGTTTTTTTTTTTAAATCGTACCAATGGGCTTAATGGGTTCCACACAGTCTTTGATTCTGCTTTTTCAAAGCCTTCACAGAATTGGTAGGATGCTTAGTCACCAAGTTTGTTCAAGCATGACTTGTAAAAATATCTCTACTTCTTTCAAGTAATGACATCAGAAACGTACTTGTGTTGCCATCTATTGAAATATTATATGTCCTTTTCTTTTCCCTTGATTGATTTTGAATATTATAAACTAATCCTTCTTTATTCCACTTTTATGGGTATTTTATTCACGTTTATGAATTAACAATATGCTAGTAAATGGTAAATTAATAGTTTGATAAATTGGTTGATGCTTTTGGATTTTCTTTTGTTTCAGGAAGAGTATGTCTTAGCTAAAGTGAGGTATGTAGATTAGGCACCCATTTCGATCTTTCAATGTATCACTCTCTTGTCGAACTAATAAAAAAATAAGCTGTACGATACATTTTTTTTTTAATCAAAGCTTCTTTATTAGAAACAGGATTAAGGTAGTGAGGAAGTTACAACTCTTGATTCTCTTCGAACAGAGTGATTTTTAAGAATGGAAATTGTTTGAATTACTTTAAACTTACTAAGCATTATTGTTTTGGGGTCTTACCTTTTTTTAATTGCTTGCAAAAGAAATTGTGCTTGTATGGAGTACTTATAATATTATATAGCTTTTTATGGTATGATATTTGATAAAAAATAGCTCTAATCTAATTAGAGAAGGCTTCATGAATTTTTCTTTTCTTTTTTTAAACTAAAATTGAATTAATTTTTAGCCAAACATAAAAACATCTATACATTATTTTTAGTTAAAACAGTTCACAAACTTTTGAGTCAGATAATTGGCGTGGTTTATTACTACCCAAGTTTTGTATGTTCTCTACATGAGGGTGATAAAAAGAGAAATTGGATATAAATGATGAATAAATATTTACCAAATTTCTATTCTCGTAATTCTTTAGAAAATCTTCACACACCTTGTTATGTCGATATTTAGATTTAAAAAGAAAACAAAAAGAAAGGTAAAAGGAAAACCCCTTCGTAAGGCTTAGTACAGAAAATGAAAATCTAAATTTAGATACAAACTAATACTTCAAAACTTATATGGTTTTGGACTAAATTGTGGTGGTAAATTTTATTCTTAAAGGTAATTATGAATAATATGATAATGAAAAAAAAAATAAAGAAAGAAAGAAAGGAAAGGAAATAGGGAGAAGAGTCGGAAACTTTTCCTTTTGGCACATTGTAACTTTAGTTAAGTATTAAGCAAAGTAGCCAAAGCTCACACACACTATTCTAACTCTCACTTCAAAGAAGAATAAAAGGAAAAAAAAAACACACACACACAAAAACATAGAGAATCGATCATGGAGGAAATGACGTCACGACCTCAACTGAACCCTCGCAACACGCAACCTCCTCTACCACCCCCACCGTCACGACGACCCGACAACAACCATCGCCCTCCTCTCCCGCCACCACCCTCAAGAGCTCCCTTCAATCTTCAAACCAATCCCCGTTCTCCTCCATTCCCATCAACCACACCTAATTCCAACACTCGCAACACTCGCTATCCATCTCCGCCATCTCCGCCGTCCTCTCGACGGCAACATTTCGGTTACGGAGCGGCATCCTCATCACCTTCCTTACGAGGCTGCTGCTGTTGCCTCTGCCTCCTCTTCTCATTCATCGCTCTCCTCGCGGTCGCCATCGTCCTCGTCATTGTCCTAGCTGTCAAACCTAAAAAGCCTCAGTTCGACCTCCAACGAGTCGGTGTTCAATACATGGGAATAACCGCTCCAAATCTCTTCTCATTGTCATCCTCCGACACCGAGACTGCTGCAACAACTTCAACGACATCCGCATCGTTGTCGCTCAACATTCGATTGCTGTTCACGGCGGTGAATCCGAACAAAGTAGGAATAAAATACGGGGATTCGAGGTTTACGGTGATGTACAGAGGGATACCGCTAGGGAAAGCGATAGTACCTGGATTTTACCAAGAGGCACATAGTGAAAGAGAGGTGGAGGCGACGATAGCCGTAGATCGAGTGAATTTGCTTCAGGCGGACGCGGCCGATCTGATAAGAGACGCTTCGTTGAACGATCGAGTTGAACTGAGGGTTTTGGGTGAAGTTGGCGCCAGGATCCGCGTCTTGGATTTTGATTCGCCGGGCGTCCAGGTCAGTTTCCCACCTCTTTTTTCTTCTTCTTCTTAATTACCATTTTCACCTTGCTTTTATTTTTTTTCTTTTTAAAAATTACTCATTTAATTTTATTCGCTTTTGCTTTCAAGATTATGCATATGATGGAAGGCTTTCATTTTTTAGATGTTTGATTGGATTTTGGATTCTTTGTAATGAATTGATAGATTTTTGGTGAAAATAAAAGAATAGATGTGTGTAAGGAATCATAATTACATCTACTTACTCCAACAAATTAGAGCGCTTAAATTTTTCAAATAAAAAATATATAACAAAACTCAGAATTTATAGGGAAAAAATCTTCATTTTTATAGATTTATTACTTAAAATTAGTATTATTTTGACTATTTTTCATAACTTAAATTTAATAAACTTCTTTTTAAAAAGAATTTTTGACGTGGGAGAATCTAATCTCCAACGTGAAGATAAATAATATAAACCTTATCCCAGTGAAAATACCCATTATCCTAGTGGAAAGAAATAGCACGAGAAAAACTTAGATCAACCCATACTTCTGTTCGGATTCGTTATATGTATATTTAAATGAAATATTTGTTGAGGGTTGTTTCTATACACTGAGATGGAGGGACTAAATTGTTACCACTATAAATTTATATATATTTTTTTAAAAAAATCCAAATTTAATTAGCATAACTGAAAAAGCAATTCTCATTCCCAAAAAAAATAGTACAATTAAATGAAATGAAGAATGCAATTATAAAAAAGAAGAAGAAGAAGAAGAAAAAAAAAGAAAGTGAAAAGTGAAAGAGTAAAAGAGTAAAAGAGTAAAAGAGTAAAAGAAAGCGTTGTTTAAGGAGGAAAGGGTGGGGGTTAGTTTGGTTATAGTTTTAAGGCGGCGATTTAGGGATTTAGGGGTGGGGGCCATGCCGACCGAACAAAACTACTTTTGTTTTTCAACCCTTTCACATTTATGAACTACTTTATCCCTTTCACCCATCATCTCTTCCCTCTATTCTAATCTTATTTCTTCATATCTCACAATAAACCTTTCACAAAATATTTACAATTTACATTCAAACAACTATTTCATTATTTTCATACAAGAAGACACAATATTTGAATATCTTTTCAATTTTATAGTAACACATTAATGGGTAAATAACATTTTCTTGACAAAATTAATAATAGGGATTAAATTCCCCAAAGTATATATATCAAATCATAATACACTTGAAAGTTGAATAACTAAACCTGACATTTTGAAGATTAGAGACCAAGAAAGAACCCAAGTAAATGTTTGAGGAAGAGATTTAATTTAAACCTTTAACTAACATGCTAATCAATATATTCATCATAGCTTGACACGTTGATCATTTCACTCACTATTGTAACCTTTTCTTTTCTTTTTTTAATTCATTTATTACTCTTAGAAAAAGATTTCTAAAGATAACCAAACTATGCCATACTCTATTACTCTTGTATGTTAAATGCTCCACCCATATCATTGTATTATATCTACCCAATATAATTCATGCTTATGTTTTGATCCGTGCCTAACAAAATATTGTTGTGTTTTGACGAGATGCTAATCGTAGTTGAATAAGATACTATATAAGAAGTTGAATAGTAGGAGATTATCTTACTAATCAATGTATACCAAAACATATTGTTGTTACTTGTTTTGACAACGACAAAGGAACTTAAAATGATCGATAAATGACAGGTGTCAGTGGATTGCTCAATAGTGATAAGTCCAAGGAATCAGTCATTGACTTCAAAGCAATGTGGATTTGATGGGTTCAGTTTATGATTCTTAGCCGCCCATACTTTTCTTTTTTCTATTCTAACCTAAGTTTCTTCTTCTTCCTCACTCTATTTCTGCTATTTTATACTCAACAGAGATTGGAATGATGAGGGAGAAAAAGAAGAAAAAGAAAGATGTACAAAATAAAAGAGAACAAGTAGGTGTGTGTGTGTGTGTAAAAGTAATTAACAAGCAATCCTTCTGTTCAGTACTTTCACATGGAAATGAGTCATCCAAAAGCTAGCAATGGCTTTCTTTTTCTTTGTCCTTGACTCCTTCTGATTCTTAATATTAAAAAAACAAAAGGAATGGTGAGAATCAGAAAACTTTATTCTTTTATATTTTTGGGAAGTTTTGTATTTCTTCACGTTGTCCTCTTTGTTGATCAATTCGATGGTTGGTTGATATTTGATCCATTTACATTCCAAGTGTTGTGTTGTCAATGGTTAATCTTGAAGCTTACTCATTCGTTCATGGCTTGATTGTATTGATTTTGAGTAAAGCAGACCATGTCTATCTCCCTTTAAAATTAAATTCGTCGTTGTTTATGTTTGAAAAGTGGATCTCATTTATTTACCATTCTTGTGGTTGTTCATCAATATTTTATCATCCTAATAAATTATATTTTCTCTAAGAAATGTGTAATTAACAAACTTAATCGGATCGTAGAGGAGAGAATTATCAATCCAATTACATTTGAATATTATCTTTTTTTACTAAGTTTAAGAACACAAGGTTCAACCCTTAGAAATTTTAAAACTATTTTAGTTTTTGGAGTTTAGAAAATAGTTCTACATATATATAGTTTCTAAGTTAATTTGGATGTTACTTGATCAAGAAAATTTTACGCAAGTTGAGGGGACAAATTTTAAATGCGTATTTTTTAAAAAAATTATTTTCTTTTCAGTTTTTTTTTTTTTTTGTTCTTTCTCTTTCACCTCATCTTCTCCAACCTTGTTATTGTATGTGCAATGGAAACTAAAGTTAATTTGTGATTTAGTTGTACTATGTCATCAGAACAATGCATAAGCATGTAACCATCTAAAATGTATTTCGTTAACTTTTAAGTTAAAGGTATCAAGTGTTTATTCAACACTTTTAATTTTACACTTATAAACACTTAGAAAGTCAATCCAAACATGTACTAAATCGATGATAATTTAAAGTATAATGCAAACATAAGGTGTCGACTAAAGTGTTTATTTTAAAACTTTTGAGACTAAGTAAACGTGAACCTAAAACCTCGGGATCAAAAAGTACATTTTGTGCTTTAATTAATTATAAATACAAAAACGACACTATGTTAATTTTCTATGTTTCAATACAATTCCCACGTAATGAATTTGTTTTTCTATTAGGATTACATCAGTTTGTAGAACACACAATTAAAGGAATCTCATTCTTTTTGCTAGGAGAAGACCTATTAAGATGGATACATGAATGTAAGCTAATTACAACTTCAACAATTTTGGTTACAGATTAGTAAGCATGAACTAACTATTTGGTTTGATTGAGTTATTAGATCTGATCAGTTGACATCTCAATTTTGGTTATTACATTTTTTAGTACTACAAATAGGAAACGAAAGAGGATGATAATTATAATTATTGTTGAATTGTGCTAATTTTCACAAATATTAAACCCAGATTAAAATGAAAAATAATTTAAATGTGAAAGGTGAAGTTATAATTCATCCTAATGTTTCAATTGAGCCAACCATCTGGTGAGGTCTCAATTACCTTCCATTTGGTGAACCAGAAATTTGGCATTGTTTTTTAGATATCAAATTTGGCCTTCTTTGTTTGTTTGTTGCACAAAAAAATTCATGTTTTCTTTTAAATAAAAAAAACCAATATTTAGATTCACAAAGCTAATAATTTAGAAATATTAAATTTGTTTTATGAAAAAGAAGTTAAACATACAAAAATCCTTGGGAATTTGGTGTAGGGCAGCTTAATTTTCAACCATGCTTGAAACTTTAACTTTTATTTTGTTTCCAAATGACTATTCAAATTTAAAGATAAAAAGAGTATAAAATATAATTTAATTAAAATTTCTTTTGGTTGGAATTAGGTAGCATATTGTTTCCTGTTACCATTAAAATGGAAGTAAACCCCCAAATAAGGAATTAAAAATGAAGGCTTTATATAATGATTAATTAATGAACATTAAAGTTAGAGCATAAGGAAAATGAGAGGAAAAGACAAATTGAGAAAATTGCTTCTTCATAGTTTTTTTCATTTGAGGATGAAAACTATGTTGTTTCAACTCAATCCTTTTCTTTCTTTCCCCAACCCTCAACATACACTAACACTTTTCCCACGATATTTTTAGTATTAACGTCCACTTTATTTTTCTTTCTCACGCTACAAATTTATCTAAACCCTACCATTTTTAAAAGTACGTTGAAGTGATAAACCATAAAACTCTTTTCCTACTTTCCATTGACCACCCCGCTCTTATGTAACCTTTCTTTTTGTTGCAATTGCGTTTATTTTTTCATAGTACAAGAATACCGTTAGGTAACGTCTTTTTTATATTTTTATATTTTGTCTATATCTTGACTTTTCTCACAATACTTAGTTATCCTATCATTTGATTCAAAACTCTATCTTTCTTCAACTTAGTTTGCAATTTCTAAAATAATGGTTGTCAACTTTTTTTTTTTTTTGTCTAAAAAAGTAAGTTATAATTGTTGTGTTTTGAGACAATTTCAAAGGGTGAGGATTAATATGAATTCAAAACTATTAAGGTATAGTGGAAATTTATTCTAAAGTTTAGGTACAAATTGACATCTCAAGTTTCAAAGGTGTAATTAAAGCTTTAAAAATTTAGATATGTTGTTGATGTCTATTTTGGAATTTTTGAGCATTTTGTATTTTTTTTTAAAAAAACAAAAGAATAGTTTTTAAAAAAATCATTAATTAGCAGAATTTTTTCATTCCCCAGAGGAAAGCTACAAAATTTCACTTGTTTTCAAGGACTTCATAAAAACATTTGTTTAGTTCTTTGAAAAAGTAAACCTTTCTTTAATAATCTGTAAAAGGAGAACTATTTTGTGTTTGAAATTACTACTCATAGCTTTATAATTGATATCAATTCTTCTATATATATATATATATATAAACAGTGCTTTGGTAAAAATAAATGGCAAAAAGAAAAGTTGTGGAAAAAAAGTGTCCCAAACTTCTGTTCTAACAAGTAAAAGACTATTTTCAAAAGTATACTTTGAGCAACTTTTTAGCATCATTCCTTTTCACAAATCACAAATTTCAAATCTAATTTGAAATAGTTAATATAATTTCACAGCTTCATAGATTTATTTTCTGAACATAATCTTTAGAACCATCCGACCAAAATATTTGTAAACAGATAATAATTTGTGAATCATAAACATTGATAGATATTTTGATAGAGTATGGCATTTTGGTAGATTTGAAAATAATTGTTACCAATTTTTCTAGAAAAAAGAAAAACATACCATAACAATGTATCCAAGAAGCATCTGCAGAGAAAGAGATTCAAGAAATCATATGAAATGAACTTTATAAGAACTTTTGAACATAAAGACCAATACTCCTTTTTCTTTTCTACTTTATTGTCTATGCTTTTTTTAGAGAGGGAGAGAGGTAAAAAGGGCTTTTCTTCGCCTTCGTTCCTTTTTCAAAGATTTTGAAGTTGCACATGTAAGAGCTGTTATGAGGGGGTTGAAGATGTCACAGTTACAATTAACTTTTACATCAATAGCCACAACAATGAACTATTTCACTAACCTAACCATGAAATGACAAGATGAGGAATACAACTAATAGTGAAATCCAAAAGTTAAAATGGGGGTTGGAAATTAAAAAAGAAAAGAGAAGAGAAAAGAGGGCATAAAAGTGGGGGTTTTGTTACTTTTTTTCTGCTCATCATATGCATTACTTTGGATACTTTTCTTTATTCACAAGCCAATTTGGTATCAAAGCTGCTCAAGCATATAGCAAAGGCCTGAAAAGCAGACAGCGGATATCGATAATCCATCGTGAACATGTCTTTACCAACTTTCCCGAATTGAAGAATGATCTTGTCATGCTCAGGTGGGCCTGGTTGAGATGGGGTTGGAGCGCCAGCAGCTGGTTGTATTGCTGCAATCAACTGAAAGTTCTTCACTGATGCAACAGTTACTCGCCCACGAAAGTTGAGACACCAACATTGCAGTTGTTCGTGCCATCTTGGGGGCTTGTTTTTGAGAACCAAAGGTCTCATCTTTCCCTCCTCGTCACCATCCAATGCGGCTCTCCCAATTTCGGAAAATCTAGCACTACTGAACTCCATGGAATGATCTATGGCTTTGGAGAAGGATGCACTCCGGAATGAGTCATCGAGGGAGTTGGGAGGGAGGAGCTCGGGTTGGCCTGGAACAGTGCCACCGGCATCAAGAGAAGACACTGGTATTGAATGCATTATACAGTGCATTCTCCGGGGTCCTCGTGTGCCTAAGACATTTAATTCATAACTTATATGGGCTATGTTATAACTGCCAGTTGGGACTTTTGGTGAAACCTTTTTTGAATAAAATCTACGGCTAGTTTTCCCGGGAGGAGGGAGCGGGGCAGCAGTGTACGGAGGTTGGGTATCATAAACAATGAATTTTGTTCCAAGAAAATTCGACCTGGAAATAAACACGAAAATTGAATCAGGAAAGATATATAGATTCTATGGATGAATAAAGAATCCCACGAAAAGAAATCAAAGTTTCCCATTATGAATCGACAGAAAAAATGCTCATTGGAAAGGCACCATGTAGAACAAAACTCAAGAGAGTTCAATACTCACACCAACAAAGAATCAAACCAAGTTGTTGCTCTATCAACACCTCTCATAAATTCAGCTTAAGGGCCTAAAACAGGAAATTCTCCTCATATTTCCATTTTGCCTTTCTTAATTTCTCGATCAACAGCCAGAGTTTTATAAAATCTCTTGTACAACAATGCCACTATTGGAAACAACTAGTTGAATTCACAGTATAGGCCTAAGTTTTATATCACAATCCATTCTCACAGACTTAATGTATACAAACAATAAATTTGTAACCTAAGAAGTGTGAAAATTTGCAGTGCTGTAATTATATTAACATAGATAGTAAAGTATGCAAACAATAAATTTCATAACTGTTCGTCAAGTGTAGTCTCACCTCAGTTTTCCAATGTAAGAGCTACTTGATCTCGAAATGTTTTCGGCATCCATTGAGATAATATACTCCGTGCTAGTAGTTCTTCGTGTACGCTTCGCAGAAAGAAGAAACTTCCCATTTTCAACCAGTAGAGCTGTACCATTGAAGTACCGAAACTATAAATAAATTGAATGGCAAGAACAAGAGGCGTATTTTAATGTGAAAATAAAAATACAAGTACAACTCTGAAGTACACAAGTTAATGTGAAAAGCCTTGTCAAGAATGTATTTTGATCAGAAAAAACTCCGGTGATGTAATGTCAAAATTTAGTATTCTTGTAGTGTATTTACAATGTCAACCAGCATATTGAGAAAAGTCTGGCACACTCAAAATCAAGTAGATAAAAATATTCCTTACCAGGGCTAAGACACAAGTAGAGGTGGTATGTTAGGTTGGATTTATCCCTCTTAATGAAGCACTGTACAGATCCATCACGCGGTCCTGGCTATAAAATTTAGAAAAACATAGAATAAGTATGTAACTTCAAACATTTTACCCTATGAACTTCTCGTCTAGGTATAGCTCAAGAAATGTCATAAAACCGAAAGCTGTACCTGCTTCAATGACACTGGGAAGGTAAGCTTTCCACAAATTTCTGGACCTTTAACTATCTCCATGCACATAATTCTCCAAGAACGACATACAGCAGCACAGGCAACAACATTCTTTCGTGAAGGCCATGTGTTTTCACTCTCTTCAAGTCTTCGAATGACATCATACAACAGCTCGGGTGGAAGACTAGCCCAGCAGCCATTCTGAACAACAGGAGGCTGGTCATGTAGATCATTCAGCGACGATGCATTGGACTTTCCTCTATGATGACCACTCAACTTGACCTCAAAACCCCGTCTGGATAAGCTCCCAATACTATCCCTCACATCACGAACAATGCTTCGGAATGACATTTTACACGAAACTGAAAAAATTAAATCTTGACGCCTCTTCACAATAATATCCTGGTAGATTATATACCAGTTGTCATGTGCCAATGGCTGCAAAAGGATACAAAGAAAATCATAAAGTGCCTCAGAATCTTGTCAATGAAGGCTAAAAGATGAGAAAAAATTGAAGAAAAGAGCTAAAAGTGAAAAGAAAAGAGATGGGTATTAAAAACAAAGCTGCTTTAGGATGCACCATAAAGTCTAAAGAGGCAAGATTAACAAGTGTAACTAAATCAGGCTCTTTATTCTCATCTTTAGCTGTAAACTACTGGGTCTAAATATGGGAAAGTACGACTACTCCACAAATTCGAAAAAGGAACATCTAGAAATATAGAACTACATAGATCTAAAACAAAAAAATAAACTGAACCTTTCCAACCCAAATGGGAACTGAATCCATCAGTATTTCAATTTTCAACTCTCAACATCAGAACAATCCAACAATATTATGCAGAAATTAAATTAAATTATCAATAGAATCATTTAAGTTTCCTCATAATACACAAAAAAAATTGGTCAAAATTATACATGAGGAAGGGCTTGGTGGACTAAAAGAGCTAACAGAAGAAACTGGTAAGAACTAAGAACAAGTCATCTCCCAGAAATCATGAAGAAACAAAGCGATTAAGGCTGTTAATCTGTACCATTAAGATAAAACACAAACCTGTAAAAGATGTTTGAGGCTCAATCAGAAAGCTAAGTCAGATCAAGCTCTTGAACTGAAGAACAAAGCACAAAAGATCTGCCAGTAAAAGAAAGGATGAGAGGAGCAGAGAAATTTCAACAACTTTTTTGAAGAGAAAAAGAGAGAAATGAAGGTGGGTGGAAAGTTTTTCTCGCAAAAATCACAAGAGAAGAAAGACCCATCATAAAAAAAGCTGAAACCCCAACATTTAGCCGGAAAATCAGAGGGGGGTTTCGTTCTTTCTATCCTTTCGGAATCTGGGAAAATGTTTGAAAAAGTAAAAGATGGGGTTGAATGCTTAGATTCGAAAAAGAACAGAACTGGGTTTTGAAGACCAAACCTGAATGATTATGATTAATAAAGAAAGGACAGGCAAAAACTCCCTTTGCTACAAAAGAAGAAGAAAAAAGAGGGGGGGAAATCTAAAACGAAAACCACAAAACTTTTTGGCTAAGTAACAGAGGAAATCAAGCTATGAGTATGAAGAATGAAAACCCAGAAATGGAAAACAGAAAGAAGATGAAATCAAAGTGCTTTGGATCAGAAACATACATTACTACCTTTATCAGTCGTCTCAAAAAAGTCTCTCTCTCTCTCTCTCTCTCTCTCTCTCTCTCTCTCGTGCGGACCCCAAAGGGTCATTGAATTTAGCTCACAATCGAGGACCAAAGAAGAAGAGCTACAGTGATTCTATTTCCACCTAAAAAATTTCAATTTCATGTAATTTCTCAGGCAAATTCATAATAAAAAAGATGTATTTCTTTTTTTCATAATTTGATTAAATGGGATTTCAACAATTTCATTTCAATTAATATATAATTCCCACTAGCAGTTCATGACCAAATGGCTATTTGACTTTTCCCGTGTATTGTCTGATGAGAAGAAAGAAAGTAAGGAAAAAAAAAAGGGGTTCTTGATGGGTTTTGATTGGGTAGGGGCGTTTGTATAGTATCATTTAATTTGGTCAATTGTACTTTCCATTACCCTTCTCTTTCTCCTCTCTTCTCCCATGTGATCTTATTCCTTTTCCTTTTTTCTTTTTCATTATACTAACATACATACATACATACATATATATATATATATTTATTTATTTTGAAGTTGAATAATGATTATATATTTTCCATGTCTTTAGATTGTAAATCATAAAGTCAAACCCATTTTTTTTTGTTTCCAATTAAGGGATGCTTTGCTTCAATTCACTCATTTTTTGTCACATCTTTTTTATTTTCCTTTATTATGTGAGCTTTATAGACACACAACTTGTTTGTATTTATAATTTATGAGAAGAGGTTGCATGCAAACTACAAACAATGGCTTCAATGCTACAACTAGGCAATGAATGATTGTATAATTAATAGAAAAGTTTAACGTCTTAGTTATCTCATCTAACGAGCTATACAATGGGACTAACAAGGTGTGATCCATCAATTTTTCGCATTCTATGAAGCATTTTATTGGTTGGATTTAGTGCAACATTTTAAAAATAATTTGTTGGTTTAGGTTCCACCAAAAATTATCCCTTCGTAAAGTTAGAAAATTACAAATATATAAAATTACAAATATATAAGTTGATGGACACCATCTCCATTCGAACGATACTTTTAACATTATTCAACATTGGCAAAAATAATGTGTGCAATATATATTATAAATCTCTGTCTATATATATATGCTAGGATAATTAAGTATGCTATTTTGTACAATATAATCTAGTAATTAATTGCATTCGTGGGGAAATCAATAGTTCTAAAATTTGTATCCTTTTCTTATTTTTGCTAACTTTATAAGTTATATTTCCACTATTTTGTATGCTTATAATTATTTTCTCTTTCTTTTCTTTTGATGACCTAAAATAGTTATCCAAAGTCAATGATACACACCTAAACCAAAAAATATGAACCATCCACTTGGCTTCCTTAACAAAAGTGAGATTAGATACATTTTCATGCAATTAACTTATGATTTATGAACCACACAAATTACAAAAATTTAACTCACCTTGTATGCTTTATTAACACTAAGATTAAAGTACACCAATTTCATATGGCGTTACATTATTATCTCGTGTAGTAATGAATATTTAATTTTACTTTATAATTGGTATTTTGTGGTAATTGTGTTATGACAATCAACCAATACAAAGTCAAAAGTATACTTTTAAATTGAACCGTTGTATGAATTATTTTATTTAGTATACTTTAAGCTAAATTTAACCCTTTTAATTAACTTATATTTCACAAGTCTCATTCAAACGAATTCTTGCATTCTATTAAAATTTTCAACTCAACCAAATAGAACCTACGAATAACTATACAATATTTAATTTTCTTCAATGCACTCCAAAAGTTTGTGACAAAGACCCAACTAAATTAAATTTCTGGTAAAATTTATAAACCATCCCAAAATTTAAAAATTACAAAATAATATTAATAACAACAATAATTACATATAACTCAAATACACCAAAAAAAAATAATAAAATGGACATATAATTATAAACATTAATATACTTGAATTAAATATAAGATTAAGAAAAATGTATAAATCAAAGCAAAAACCAAACCACTTAGATTTGAACATGGTTGAAGTGACAAAGTGTTTTTTCTACTTGATTCTTTTTTCTTTTTTTAATTTCAAAGTTTCCATTAAACAAATCTATTTATTTTTCACAAAAGAAAAAGAGCATTTATTACTATTACATTTCTTAGTTTATCTATTTTAAACAAAATTTGGAGAAAAAAAAGTCAGCTAACAAATAGGGACCAGATAGAAACATAAATAAATAAATAAATAAATTAAATTGGGTGCAATCAAGATTTAAATTTAATGAAGATATTATAAAACGTCAGTACAAAAAGATATTTATTTTTAATTTTAACTAAAAATCAAACATATACCTATTTATTTAAAGAAAAAAAAAGAAAAAAGAAAAAAGGAAGTTGGGTCGGATCTTGTTGACCGACCCGTTAGTTTGAGTTAGACTAATAATAGTAATGGTGAAGCCACGCTAATGCAAGGATTGGTAAGTGGAAATAAAGCAAACTTCCACGAACATACCATCACTCCTTTTTATTATTACTCTTTGCTTTTCTAATTAAACGTTTAACCTAAATAAATAAATATTTTTAATCTACGTCATTTTCACACCAATTTTTGTCCTATGAAATTATTATGATATGAAGTATGAAAGAAATGAAATTAAATTTGTTTATGAATTAATTAGGTTAAATTTCAAATTCAAGATCTTCATTTTGGTTTCTAAGTATAAAAAACAACATTTGGTGTCAACCACTTTTTAATTTGTTAAAAGTAATTACACATACCAACTTTAGATTATTTCTCTTTTTATATATTTTTGTTATAACCAACTTTACTTTTTAGCTTTTCCTACAAATGGGTACCGATGTTTATCCTTTTTAAAAAAAAAAAAAAAATTTAATTATCATTACATATTAATTTAATTACTTTTATCACAATTATTCTCATGTTTTAAATGATTTTATTTCTTATATTAGTTCAAACTTTTATCAAACAGACAAAGTTAGTTGTCATTTAAATTATACAAAATTTTAAATCATTAATTATATATTAAATAATCAATATATAAATGATTTAAATGATTATTTACTTTGTTGATATAACTTAATATTATTAATGCACCAAACATTATAATTAATCTAAACACTATTTTACTTTCTCAACCATCTAATTTTTCTAAAATCAAAGCTAGTATATGAAACATTATTTTAATATTAGGTATGACAATCTCAAATTATGCCTTTAATGCATAAACAAATTTTGTATCTAAATTTTATTTATAAATAAACGTTAATTGCTTTTTAATAACTCGGTATTCAATAAACAAAAATTCAAAGCTAATACATGAAACTTGAATAGTACGCAGTTGAAATATACTAGTGGATCATGTTCAAGTAATATAGTATGGAAGCTCGTTTAATAGTATATTGATAATGTTGGGTGTCTTATTCTAGTAACATTATATTATAAATATGACTCACTTTTATAAATGTGTTGCAAATAAATTGATCTTAATCATTTGTGTGGAGACATGTGAGTAGGTGTATGATGTGCAACGAGACTGAATGAGACTAGACCACAACATAGAAAATCTATAGTTATAACACCATTAATTATAGAGATGAATATTTCAATTGATAACCTAGCTAGTAATACTCAATTTGAATCTTGAGTGGGTTATAAACTTCTGCTCACGAGGATTGTTCTTTGAATTGTATATATGGTGAGAGTAGTTCTAGTTATCAATTCAATATGTTTACCATCTTGTGAACAATGTCAAGTGAGGAGTTGGAAACATAACACCAACAAAAAATAAATTCACTCTTTCCCAACCTATAAAGAAAAACAAATAGGTTGTTCCCTTAAATGCTAATTCTGGAACTTGAATGAGTGAGGTCTCTCACTAGTTCGAGAGAGATTTTGTTCATAGTAAGACCATTAACAAATTTTTCATCAACGGATCAGTGTAAATTAAGGAACAAGAAGTGACTACAAGAATAAATCAATGATTTGATTCAACTGAGTTCACAAAAGTGTAATTATAGATCTTTAGTGGAATGACTCGTATTTAATTAATGTTGATTAATTTATAATTAAAGAGTTTAATTAATTGATCTAGAATTACTGGAGCTTTATAACTATATATCCATAAGGTCCATCTATAAACTAGCTCACAATAGATTGAACAATTCACTACTACAATTTTGTTTCTCTTGATGTACACAAATTTTGATTTTTTGATACCATGAAGAAAAATATTTATCTTGACGTTCATGTGTGTCAAGAAAAGATCCTTTATTTTGTTGAAAAAATAGGCAAAAATGATAAATAATAATAAAAAAAAGTATAAGTTCTATGGTTGTGGTTGTGGTTTCATTGACAGACAAACTGTCAAAAAAATCCCTTCTCAATAAGCAATAGACATTTAAATTACCATATTTCTTAACAATCTAAAACCGTCAAGAAAATCTTTGATGGGTTATATATTTAATTTTAAATTTTTGGACTAGCTAGTTTTGTTTGATAATTACTCGATGGAAAATGCCAAAATTTCTTTAGCAAGTGTTTTTCAACACTCTCTAGGAATTGGAGAAACTGAAGAACCTGAGAAGAAGAAATGTACATACCTTTCTCTTTCAAGATATCTCTCATAAAAATATATATATATAATGGAGAAGAGCTCATTGATTGTGTTTTTATTTCGGGTTCTACAACATTTGTGAATTGGTTGGTGTTGTGTGTTCAAAAGACTTTTGTTAGACGTTCTTCTAGGGTAAGTACCCTTAATTCTCCCTCTAACATAGTCTATTAAATATCCAAGACTTTGTTCCCTATAACTAAATTGGATAAAAGACAATTAGTCACATTCCCCACTTTCAACTTTTGATCAATTTTAAAAATTATACGAGAGATCTAAAATTCGTATATACATCTTTTACTTATTCAATATTTGTTAAGAATCATGTATGTCATAAAAACAAAAACAAAATACTAGAGATATACAAAAAATTGAATTTGATATCGATTAGATCAATTCATTTTTAATTTATTTTAATATATTTGTCAGAGACTTTTAGATGCAAAATTAATCATTAAAACTCTTAATATGAGTGATTTTTGGACTAAAAGGTAAAAATAACCAATGGAAGAAGAAGCAACTAGGACAAGAAAACAATAAATGATAAACAAGCAATTGGACAAAAAGGGTAGGTTCGGTACGAAAAAGATAACCATTTGACTCGAAAGATGATCTAATATGCGTTGAAAATTCTAAGAAGAATGTTTTAGTTAGATTAGTTCATTATAAATACATCACCACAACCTCAAACATGTAAGTTCATTCTGCTCAATTTTTCTACTACTAGATATACATGTATGCTATTGTGATTGAGCTTGTGTGACAAACACACTATCGGTAAGCTTTTTTTTTTTTTTTTCTTTTACATTTGATTAAAGTCAGTGTGTTTTCTTTCATAATTTGGATATATCTATCATAGTAAATTCAATTTATTTTAAGATAAAAAATTCAATAAGTTGTATTTGATTATAAATACAATGTGTAGCTGTTTCACTTTATTATTAGAAAAATGATCTACCTTGGGACACACTACCCTTAACTCTCAAACATTGTTTAGGTAACATTACATCAAACCTTTTTTGGCTTCCTACCACCTTTGTTGTTGCTTGTATCATTAATTCGTGAGACTTGTGAAAATCTGTGTTGGATTGTGATTCTTTCACAAATGTTAAATAGAATTTGATTCTCCTACAATACGAAACAATATTATCACGTCTAATTCAAATGTTGAGAGAGAAAAAAACACATATGCCACAAAGAAAAGCACTAATTTAGAGAATGCTTACGTCTAGCTTTCACAAACATCACATCATAGTTATTAAAACAAGAAAGAAGAAGAAGAAGAAGAAGGAAACATTTGTTTATAACATACATAAAGTATCTTCCCTCAACTATCTTTATTACAACACAAGAAGGTAAGATTTCTCACAACATTCACTCCCTTACCCTTTGTTCTTCTGTCTCATCGTGCAGTATTTTCCTCAACTTTGTTATCTGCAATTACATTGTGTAATATGTTGCAGAATTTTACAAACAAAAACAAAAAAAAGTGACATTTTATACACTATATGATAGATTTAACTATATATAACAATAATATATACTATCTAAAGGAGGCTAAGGGGAAAAAGAATGTTTCTCCCCATTTACGCCTCTTACTGATTGATGATATGATTATTCTATGTAATTTCACATTAAAATCATTAAAAAAAACACATGTTTTCTTCCAATTTTTCTTTTTAATTCTTTAAAAAAATAAATTTAAAAATATTTCTAGATAACCTATATCTATCTAACACACATACAATCTAAAAAGGCTTTAGACAGATTTTCCCAAATTTTTCTATCACATGTTAAACAAAATAATTAATAATAATCATAATCATAATGATAAAAGGTGTGTCCTACCAAACATGTAAAATCTAAAAGGGTCTTAACTTAACTTGGTTTAGAAAAAAAAAATTTAAGTAATATATATAATTTTAAAATCTAGAATGTGGTTACGAAAAACATAAATAACTAAGTTCAACAACATCCGTAACTCTTCTCACTACAAGAAAAAGTTAATTTTTCGACACACAAAACAACATCAAGAGATAATAAGTCAGAAAAAATGATATCTCCTTACAAGCTATGGCAAGCATTGGAAGTTAGTCATAACCCCGAACGTTGTACGTCGGGAGTAAATTGAGAAAGAATGTTTTTGTAGAGAAACTCCCGACGCCTTTCTTTAGAGTTTTCCTATTTTATATAGAACTTTCAGATCTCATTTCCTTCCTACTATTTAAACTCTAATTTTTCACTCTCCATCTTCCTCACAACGCCAACGTCGTTTGCTCGCACAGCCCCCTTCCCACCTTGGGTTGCTCCGCCTCTTCCTCTCTCAACGCTACTTCACCCACCACCGCTACTCCCTCCATTGTTTTCCTTTACCTATTTCATTTGTACATTATTTCTTCTCTTTTGTGCACTTTCACGACTTGATTTTCAAATTTATTCTAATTGTAATTTCCTTTTTCACGATAATTTTGTTTATTTCCATTTTAGGTTTGTGTGTTTATAGTTTTTCCTCAGATGCTACTTGCTTTCGTGTTCATATTTGAAATTTATACAAAAAGCTTAAATTCAAATATGGTTTTTTGAGCAAAAGGACTTAACGATGAAGGGCTTAATCATTGTAAAGGTTTTTTGTGGCCTTTTGCTTTGAGAAACCATCGTGAGATGTTTAGGTTTTTTATTCTTAATCTGAATTTGAATGTTATAAAAGCTTTTTTTTTTATATACTTTAATTCTTAAATTCTTTTGTTGAACTGAAGTGTTTATCTCCTTTCTTTAGATTTTGATCGAACTTGGTACGAATTGAGCAAATGAGAAATTACAAAGTTCAAGCAACTCATCAATGTTAGTAAAGTGAAGGATTCTTGCTTTCATTGAATAGTAATGTAATTGTTAAATTTTGTAGTTAGCTTCAATTATATATATGTAGTTTAGAGTTGCATTTTATTGCTTGTAGTTGTGATCTTTGATTGAATTAATTACGTGGCAAGAGAGATTATTATGATCTTTTTTCTCCTTTAGTGAATAAATTTCATATTAATTTCTAAAATTACATCAATTACCTAACAAAATTTCACATATTAAAAGGATTTAAACACCTTGGATGTTCTTTTGGTCGAGATTTAGACGGTAATATAACGTTGATCTAAATTCTTTTTGAATTAAATTTGAGTGTTTACATGTTGTCCCTAGCATTTGTGAACTCTTAGATCCAAACTAGATTTGGAC
Source organism: Cucumis sativus (assembly GCF_000004075.3). Lineage (NCBI taxonomy): Eukaryota > Viridiplantae > Streptophyta > Magnoliopsida > Cucurbitales > Cucurbitaceae > Cucumis > Cucumis sativus. The sequence goes on from NC_026657.2 coordinate 14,436,854, forward strand.
TAATTCTAACAAAGATCATAACCTTTGGAATAATCTTCATTTGTAGTTGTTTAACTTTTTTTAGTTTAGAGTTTCCTTTGATATATATATTCTTAATATTTGTTGTGATACATGCCTGCATATTGTTACTAATTGTTACTTAATACCACAACTTAATTATATTGTAGGTAAATATGATGTCTTGGAAGCTACATGTAAATTGTACACTTATACTGTACCCTATATAGGTAAACATTATTATATTCTTTACTACACCTATCTCTCTTATATGTAATAACAATTTTGGTTGTTTTTTTGAGTGTGTGTGAAAACTTTTCCTTTGCTCAACTATTATTGATTTGGGTTCTATAAATTTTAGGTTATGAAGATCAAATTTAAAAACAATTAACTGGTTAATGAATGAAAAGAAAAGAAATGGTTCATTATGAAAACGGAACAATAGAAATATCATAAGGTGAGATTTGTTAAAAAGATGATGAGATAAAATTGTAAAATAAAAAGAAAAAGATAAGCTTATTTATTTGAGAATTAAGAGAATAATAATGATCATAATTAGATAAGAGAGAATATGAAATGGATGAAAAGAAAAGAATGAAAATGGAAGTGGGAGGTGGCATTAATGTATTATAGGATTGCCAGAAAAGAGATCTAAGTATCTAATTTCATATCACATAATTATTTAAATTAAAAAGAAGAAAAACAAAATGTAAATAAGATGATGGTTAAAAGAAATACCTGGACCGCACTTGATTGTACACTTCCTCTCACAACGCTGCATCGCCCTAGCTGCACCACACCACACCCAACCCAACCAACTTTTTCTTAATCTCATTCTTTTTTCCATTAAATCCAATTTCAAATCAATATCAATTTTTAAGTCAAAAACACTATTCTCAAATTAGTTTGTTAGATTAATTTTGAAATCTAATCATTTAATTTCAAATCAATAGCCAATTTCTGCAATTAAGGAAACGGAATCCTGGATGCCCTAAAATGCCGATCCAGTCACAAATAATAGGGCTAAACAAAAAAAAAAAGAAAAGGTTACAAGCGAAAGAGGAAGTGTTTAAACTCACAGTCTTTCTGGACACAAGCAGTGAAACAGCCGTCAATGCAGTCGGCGGCGTCCGCTGAAACCGTCACCACCGCAGAAAGTAACAATAAACACAAAATCGCCACCGCTGATCTCTCCATCGCCGCCAGACACTGTGTTTAGATCAGAATCTACTTTTTATTTGATTACTTTTTTGTGGGGGTGAGATAGATATGTGTATTGCAAATTGGTAAAGCAATTTTTTTGTTAAATGAGCTTGGAAATTCCCACCCGCCACGTCTCCTACTTATTAAATGAAAAGGCTTTTGGATCTCATCTTTCCAAAATAACTCACCCACTTTCCCAAACTGAACCCATTCAATGCTCTATTTTGTTTGGCTTACAAATATTTACTTTTACTTTCGGTTAGATTATCATCCTCTCCCAAAGCGTTTCCCAGATTCCAAGTATTATAGGCTAGATTTAGGAACTGGTTAGAGAGGAAAAGAAAAAGGGAAATGGACAAAAAAAAATAGGCTAAAAATGGGATAGAAAAAGATTTTTAGGATTGATGGTAAAAAAATCGATATTTAAGACAAATTAAATATAAAATGACGAAAATACCCTCATTTAATTTCCACATTTCTCTTTTCTTTTTCCTTCCTTCCTTCAACTTTTGGTCTTTCTTCTCTTCCGTCCATTTCTTTTCCACTTCCATCAATTTCTTCTTCGTGACTCCCCACTATTAATCCTCTAGGCTTGTAAACTGATTGAACTTTTCTTTAATCCCTCTTAGCCTATCTCGTACACATCTCACACATATCTAGTAAGGGTTGGAATAAAAGATAATGAAAGAACAAAATTCTTCTCAATTACATCAATTACAGCATCTATATCACAAATGATCAACTTCAAGAATACAATTAAATGGTTCGGCAGGAATAAGTTCAGAATCAATGGTTTGACATAAGTTCAGAATCAATGGTTTGGCATAAGTTCAGAATCAATGGTTCGGCATAAGTTCAGAATACAATTAAATGGTTCGACATAAGTTCAAAGAAATACAAAACATAAGTTCAGAATACAATTAAATGGTTCGGCAATTTCTGTAATGCCTACCCTAAAGCTAATTACACCATGTGTGTCCATATCTTTTGCTTTTAATAAGCAATAAGCCATCAAGCGTTGTTTGATACAAGTATCCACTAGTTGTCCAATCTTCAACTAGAGCAGCCAAAAATTTCCTACCTGGTGTACATAAGTAACATATAAGCAATAAAAATGAGGAAAAAAATCTATAGAGAAATCCGATAAATTAACTAGGAAAAATCTAAATTAACTAGGAAAAATCTATATTGTCCTAGAATGTCCATGTTTCTTGCTGGGAGGAATTCGGTTTAGAGGATGAGACATCGGTGAGGGTTAAGCCTTTGGAGAAGGACATGTGTGGGAGAAGTAGACTTGCGTTCTTTATAGGGGTTGCTACTCTGGTTACTAAGTTGTTCAATACTGTGGAACTCGATGTTGCAGTATTTGGAAAGAAGGATTATCAGCAGTGTTTGGAAAGAAGGATTATCAGGCGGATGGTGAGTCTTTGTAAGAATGTGAATGATTTTGATTTTCATACTTGTTTTGAGCTCAAAATTCATTGTTATTCATTTGAATTCCTAGCTTGATAACTTAATTCTATTATTTATGAATTTAATTTGCATCACTCTAGCCAGAGGCACCAATTAATTTTGAAAGAAGCCTCATGCTATCTAATATGGTATCAAATCCTTAAACTAAAATGAATATTCAACTCATTAAAAAAATTAAATTTTGATCCAATAATAGTGAATCCAAAAGGGTACAATCTTGAAAATGGTCCATAAAATAGTGCATAAATGAAGAAACAAATAAGAGATGAATCAAATGTCCATGCTTTCTCCGTAGATTTTTTTCCTCATTTTTATTGCTTATATGTTACTTATGTATACCAAGTAGGAAATTTGGCTGCTCTAGTTGAAGATTGGACAACTAGTGGAAAGCAAGTATCAAACAACGCTTGATGCCTTATTGAAAGCAAAAGATATGGACACACATGGTGTAATTAGCTCTAGGGTAGGCATTACATAAATTGGAGTTACTATTTTGTATTTCTTTGAACTTATGCCGAACCATTTAATTGTATTCTTGAAGTTGATCATTTGTGATATATAGGCTGTAATCGATGTGATTGAGAAGAATTTTGTTCTTTCATTATCTTTAATGTATTATTCCAACCCTTACTAGATAAGTGCGAGATGATACGACATGTGTGCGAGATGTTGTAAGATAGATGAGATATATGTGCGAGATAAAACATGTGGGTTTGTTGGCTAATCTATAGGTATGTGAATTTGAATGAAAAGTTATTGATGTTTTTCACCATTTCCTCCGAATACCAATTCCATCCATCATCATTCTTCTATGTATAATATATCTCCAACAGTAAAATGGAAGCAACAAAGAATGTTGAGCGTTTTGATATATAGTCTAAGAAACTATTTACTTGTAACAATTAAGAGCAAATCGACAATTAAAGAGTGATCTAAGAAAAGTTTGATTATGATAAGTCATCATCTCAAAGTAATAATTTGCTTAGCCTAACAACTACCCATATCCAATGCTAGATTTCTCCCAACTAAAATATCAAACTTCCAGTACACATTAAGAACACATCCAAATGAGATACATCAAATCCAAAACACTACTAAATCACCATTAATTGAAAGGATCATCGAAAAACAAAACAAGGTATATTATACACAAAATGGGTAAGTCCCATGTACCAATCATATCAAAGCTTTGATTGAATCTAAAGCAGATAAGTACAATATATGACCAAATAAACAAAACCCAGAAGAAAAAAAAAAAAAAGCAAACGAAACGAAGAAACATCAAGATCAAAAATCACATTGGGTTATCGATCACATATGAGTTCAGAAAGAAATGAAGTGCAATCGAATTGGTTCAACTGACCTGCTTGAAGATCTCTCGAACCCTTGTGAAGATGAAGGGTGAAGGAGAGAGAAATGATTAGGAAATGCAAGAAAGCGGAATGGGGGAAGGACAAGGCCGCAAAGTTGGCTAAAAAGAAAGATATAGAAATTGTTGACACACAATCCATAAGACCCAGACTTTAGTTTCAGTGAAATTGTTGTTGTTGTCCAAGTCGCCCAATGGATGTCGTTGCTATCCAAGTCACCGCCACTCCATCTTGTCTCCGTTTGTTGGTTGCGATTTGTTATCTCTGTAAATGGAGTCACCTGCGAGCAGCAGAATATGTGTTGCGTGAGGAGAAATCGTGGGTTTCAAAATTTTAGAGCTTTTTTAAACTAAAGGGTAATTTAGATATTTCACATAACCATTTGTCCCAAAACTCTTATTTTTAAAATTTGGTCTCAAAAGTCTTAAATGTGGTCAAATTTGTACTCTTTTTGGCAATTCCCCAAAGAAAAAGAGAGGAAATGACTCATTTCATTTTCACCTTTGGGGTAAGTAATAAGTTTACTCTCTTAATCCTTTCTCAATTTTATTTTTTCTCTCGATCCTCCTCTTCTCAAGCACGTCAATTTTTTCTCTTTTTTTAAAAATATAAATATCTATTCTTTAATAATTATATTTTAACAAATATAATTATTTTTTATTTTTCCACGACAATTATATATACATATAATTATCAATTTTCTAACTAATTTCTTCTCTTCAATTAATTAAATAAACACAAAATTATTTAATTAAATAAACACAAAAAATATTTAACTAAATTCAAATTCAATCCACAAATATTTAATTAATTTTAATTCCGTAAACCCGTAAATTTTAAATCAAATATACAAAGTCCATTTTTGTTTTGATTTTCATTGTTTTTTTTATTAATATTTTGCATTGTTTTTTTTTTTCATTATTAATTGACATTCGTCATTTAATTTTTCGGATTTCATTTTGTTTCTCAGTTGGAACAGGGTCAGCATTGGTCTTCAATGCTGACGTAAAGAGACGACCTCATGAAAGAGGAAAAACAGCGACGCCATGACGTAAGGAGCCATGTATGACATCGTGAAAAGCTTTTTATTTTAAAAAAATCCACAATGTCATGCACGTCCACTTTGACGTTGACGAAGCCCTAAAATATTATTAAAATGGTAGATCTTTAGCTATGTCTAATGAAGTTGCGTAATCATTGACCTATCTATGACGACGGACCTGAGGTCTAACCTTTAAATCATTATGAAAAACCCTTTTGTAAACCCTTTTGTCGACGTTCTAGTCGTGGACACCAATTTGATTGATTTTGAAAAGGTGACGACGTCGACATTAGGTTATTTAGCATCGTGTGGGTTCTCGATTTTTGTGGTGCGGCGCAAGAACCTATGTTATAGTTTGTGTTCTTTGAACATTTTTGTGGTGCGTTGAAAAAGTGCATCCAAATGCTAAAAACAAAAGAATTAAGTGTATGGGGTGCTGTTGAATGTAGATTAACCATAACAATAACAACAAAAATTATAATAGCAGAAATAATAAGAAAAGCCCTTACCTCATCTGTCAACTACCAGTGACAAATAAACAAGTCTATGAAAAACATCTTCAATTTTTTTTCATAAATTGTGTAACGCACCTCAGTACGCTTGTCTGTAATCCAAACTTTAAATCTATCTAACTCACTGTCAAGTGTTTTTTTCATGGGATCATCAACGAATAGTCACTACAAGAATTTTTGGCTTTGCTGACATTTTTTTCTGGCAACGACAAAAAAAGTGTAGGCCAAGAGATGATGTGCCGACGTACATTCATGCAAAATTATATACGTGGGCAAAAAGTTGTGTATTGTGTGGGCACATTATCGTTTTTGCCGACGAAATTAAACGTAAGGAGATGACCTTCTCGCACAACCCAACACTGAACGGTTCACTACCATCGTCCCCAATTTCATTGTTTCAGTCACAACTCCCTTGCTTGCCGAAAAGTCCCATTGCTACTGTTGGTAATCTAAATGAAATGTTTTGTTTATTTGCTTTCATTCCATTGTAATCCTAATTTTTATTGTAACTTATTAATTAGACCCAAATGAGTCCAGTTGAATTGATTAGTTTGTTATTGACATTTAAAAAACCTATTTAATACAAAATCACTTGTTATTACTGTACATATTTAACTAATTTTAGACTACATTAAGTTAAGTTTTGAAAAGTCAAGCATGTGCTTTGTTTTATTAAAAGCACATAATATGATCACAAGTAGAAATTGTACATCCTGATTGGTGAAGAAGTTGAATTGAATGAATGTGTATCTTTGGTTTTGTATGACTAAAAATTGAATGAAAGGAGAGTAATAGTGTATGGTTAAATAGGAAGAGGTTTGATGAAATGAAGAGAGTTAGGAGTAGGCCATACATCTCATGTTAAATCATTTATAGGACAACCAAATAAGAATGGTTCTTGATTTTAATGAAGAGGAAGAATAGTAAAAAGTGAGATGATAGATAAAGCAAAATGAAAATGGATTAGGGGATTTATTTAAGAAGAAGAGATGAAGTGAGAGCCAAAGAAGAGACAAGCAGTAAGTTTGATTTTTTGTTTGCAGGACGTCGGACTTCGGTGCTTGCTGAATTGGTTGCTAAACGGGTTCATGATCATCGCCCCAGTCACAACTCCCTTGCTTGGTTTGATTCAACAATTCTGTGAAAGTTTTAATTTCAATTTATTATTATATTAAATGAACCATTTTATGGAAAGATCGTTAAATGCATAATTATAGGAGGAAATAAAATGCATAATTATAGGAGGAAATAAAATGCATAAATATAGGAGGAAATAAAATGTTAATATGAAGATGTTATTATATCAAATGACACTGATATAATATAGGGAATAATTGTTACATACATAATTATAGGGATGATACAATGTTAATATGAAGTTGTTATTATATCAAATGGAGAATCTAAGATTCATGCAATTTTAAATTCAAATTTTGGAGATCTTCCAACTAAACTTTAAAATAAAATGATAAAATAAATATTTATTACTATATATATAATCTGAAAACGATGAAAGATAAATATGAAAAAATTGTGTATTTGTATGATAGAATAAAATGTTACTAAGAATTAACAAAACCTTAAGAAACGTACCATGAATAAATTATATTATCAATCATTATATAAAAAATCCTGTGTTTGTATGATATAATAAAATGTTACTAAGAATTAACCAAAGCTTATGAAACGTACAATGAAAGAATTATATTATCCATCATTTTATGTATAGCAAATTGAGTATGAATTAAATAGCTATTATTTTATATATATTAATAAAAATAAATTGTTAATAATTTGATTTGAAACCTACAAATTAAAAAATCTGGTATAAATTGAAGACATAAATTTAGTAGATGTTGGTTAAATGAGATCAACCCTGGAAATAAATATTTATTTAATATTTTGATAAAATTGAATATATGTAAATACATTGTATTCATAATTATGTGTTATATTCCATTATTTCACTTTGCACAAATATATTGTATCTGAATAAGGTGAGTTCAGTCTATTAAAGAGTAAAATCGGTTGATAAATATTATTTGTATAAGAAGCTTTTATGTTTGCTATTACTTTTTCCTATTGTTTTACTTAATAAAAAATTGTGAAACTACATAAAAAAAGAGAAAATAAAAGTCAAAGAATTGTTTTTATTCTTAGAATTAGAATTTAACTAGAAGATTCAATTTTATTTAAGGTTGAATGTTTGGGGAAAAAGAAGCATTATTTAATCATTATTATAAAGAATTGTAAAAAAATATTTTAATAAAAAATGGAAAACAGAAACTTATGAATGAAGGCTGATTTTTCTAAGCATAAGAAAACTTAAAGACCCAAAGATCTTTTTAAAAAAAGATGATATTTTATAGCTGAAATTACTTTTGAATATGATTTATTAAAATAAATATATTAAATTTATTTATTAGATATACATTAAAAAATATCATAATAGTACTATCATAACCATTCCCACATATGACATATTATGATAATACTATTATCATAATCTTTCTCCCAAACGCATATTATTATAGCACCACTATTATAATCTCTCCCAAATGTATATTATAATAACACCAACCCCCATAACTCAATCCCAAACGGCACCTAAAGAACCACATAGTGAAAGTTTGGAATGTGTGATATGTGTGCATAAGATGATACATAAGTACCTAAAACTTCCTAAATATGCATAAAAAGACTCTAAATGACTTAAGAGAAGCAAAAATTTGATTTCAAAAAGCATAGTATAAGTTTGAAATGTGTGCGAGATGATATATACGTGTAAAAGGCTTCCTAAACATGCAGAAAACATGTGAAAAGCCTCCTAAAACACCTCAATTATTCCACACTAGTTCAACAACAATTCCATATTAACCTAGACCAAAAACAAAACTCAACTATGCATTCCATATTCTAAGATATGAATAAATAAACAACTCAACAGTAGAAATAATCTACATCCAATCCGAATTGTAAACCAAAGTATATAATTGATTTCAACAAACAAAGAAGAAAAAAAATAGTAGACAACCCAACGGTAGAAAGTTTTCAAACAGATTAAGAAACACACTAGAATCAAGAATACAACAATTACCATAAATTTATATAAATTTATCTGTACAATGGTAAAAAAAAGTACATACAATAGGAAAGGGAGAGTAATCATCTATTGGAATTTGACGAAGGAATTGAACAATGAAAGCACTCAAGGAATTGGGTTGCAAAGAAAGGCAGACCGAAGATAGACTAAAGAAAGGCAATGGAAGGGTGTGTGCTTTGACGTTCACCATTGCCTTATCGACGTTCATCGAAGGAGAGGTTTATACTGACTTGCAAAGAAAAAGAAAAGTGCGGAGAAGTTTACACTGACTCTTTGGTCGCTACTAAAGAAACGTGTGCTCCGACGTCCCACAGTAAACTGAAGAAAGGCAATTGAAAATCTTTTGGAGAAAAAAGTTTTATTCCCACAAATGACGAGAACTCATCTATTTATAGATTTCTCTGGTGGGTTTTGTGAGCTTGAGTCTAGTTCATCAATGGATCATACTCATGAGCTCAACTTCATGGATTTGAGTCATATTTAATATTTTGGAGTAAATTGAACTTGTTTTTTAGGCTTAATATTTAATATTTTGGACTAAATTAAACTTGTATTTTAGGCTTAATTGGACTAAATAATTAATTTGATGCAATAGTCATGATGAAAACAAACATAAAATTGGTCAATTTAGGTCTTCAATTTCAATTTGAGACATGCGTCAAGTTTTAATTAATTCTAAATTCAATTATTTGTATTTCTTAATCAAATTTGGTAAATGGCGTGAGAACGTGTGAAGTGTTATAAAAAAAATGACAAAAGATATTCGAGAAACTAAAAGATTCATTTTCTAAAAATTGGCTTCTGTCTTTAATATTTTTCTATCATTCTTTTTATTTTCCTACAAAACTCATTATCTTTTGGGGAGTATATATAAAAAGATAAACATATGGAATAATAAGTAATATTATTATTTCGTCGCATCACTTTTATTCTAATTTTATATATTCCTTCGTTAATATATTTCTTATTCTCTTTTTATACTTTTAGATTTAATTATGTCAACTATTTAAAATCTAAATCCAATTATACGACCACTTTGTTCATATTTAAAAAACTGTATTTTCTTTTAAAGATTTTTTAAAACCCATTTAATGACATTATATTGAAAATACCTTATATTGGTTATAAATTAACTTCAAACTGTTGGAAAACCATACGAAAATAAAAAAAATAGAATATTAAAATATATATATATAATGTATAATATAATATAAATAAATAAAATTAGGAAAATTAAAAATCTCATAAATTTCCGCTTTCTCCGATTTCTTTGGATTTTTTTCAAACCAACAAATGTCACTGATAGGAAGACATGTGGTCATATGGCTATTAAGCATACCAATAGATATCTACATTATTATATTAATATTTATAATATAACATGATTTAAAGGCATTTTATGTCAAATATTTTCTTCTTTTACCCTTATTACTTAATATTAATATTGAATCAAAATATTGAGATAAAAATAAGAATTAAATCTCACAATTTAAATTTTATGATAAAAATTCTAAGTCACCATTGTCTTCTAATTATGAAGTAATTTTTAAAAGGACCACCAATGACAATTAATCCCTTTAAAATTTAGGTTAATTTTCATAAAGATAACAAAAACAAAAAATATTTACGAATAGTATAACAAAATAAGACATCTTCTAATTTTTTTTCATAAATTTCATATATGCTCTTGTAATTTATATCTTCTAATTTTTAATTTATTAATCACAAGACATCTTGGTGCAATTAAAGCATGAGAGCGAATAACTGAAAGTAAAGTGACTTTTAAGATGGAACTCAGGCCAACTTGGGAGAGTTTTCGAGCGAGAGTGAGAACAAAGAAAGATATTTAAGGATTCTAGAGTAATCTCGAGCTTGAGTCCAACCGAGATTGAAGGTAAAAAAAGGAAATTTAAAGGATCTCGGGGCTAATCTCGAACTCGAGTCCGACGGAGATGGAAGGTAAAAAAGAAAATTTGAAAGATCTAGGGGTTATCTCTGACCTAGTCCGACCAAGAGTATCTGCATGATTGTTCTACACGATCGCGTTCTTTCATCTTGGGGCATCTTGAGTATGATATACCCGAGATTGTGTATCAAAATCTACACAATCGTGTATTGAGCATGTGTGATCAATTTATCGCATGTTTTTTGTATTTTACATTGTGGACCTGTGGTCTTTTTTCATTTTCAAAATTGTTTTATAGAGTGTAAATATTTGGTCTTATATATTTTAAGAAGACCCTTTAATTAATTGTTTTGGAAGGATGAAAAATTCAATTCCAATCTCGAAAAAGAACATAAACTTAATACAAATGCATCTTGTTTGTTATAAACGGAAAAGGGTTGGGAGTTAGTTTGGGAGCTTCTCAAGGTGAGATGGTGATCATGGTCTTCTCCAAGATGATTTGATAAGGGAGTACTCATTGGATGTTTTTGTTGTTGAAGGAATAGCCCTTCTCACTACTTTGATCATATGACACTCTGCTGCTGCTTAAGCTTGTTTTAACTAATTGTGTCTATAATTGAATCGGACTACCAACTCCCTTGTTAGAGCAACCAACATTAATCTTCTTTCTCATCATTCTCATTCTGCATGCATGCAATCATTTTGGAGGAGATTGGTGACTGGATTTGGGTGTGAATTTAATTAATACCCCCTTCTCGTAATTGGATAGCTATTCTCCTGTTGTTTCATTTGTATTGAGATAGGGGTTTATCATATCATGGGTGGATTTTGTTCCTAATTGCCTTGCTCTTCATATTTTGAGAGAAGCCCAGTGTTGTATAATGTATTAAAGAAGTTAAAGTGCTTTTTTGGTTGGTATCTTCGATGAAAATTTTGTGCAACAAAAATTTATTATTATTTTACTCTCAATTGCATTTTGAAGTTGATTAATTTTAAGGGTGGAAATCCCTTCTTATACTCATTCTTTCATCAATAAACACCCCTTCTTATACTCATTCTTTCATCAATAAATTTGAACCCTTGAGTTGGAAGGAAGGAGAACTCCAGGTGCGCGGCCACCGGTTGATCGTGGCGAGGAGAGGAGAGAAGATTAAATTGATATTTTAATCGTGGTTGACAAAATACAGAAAATAATTCAGTGCAAAACCGTGTTCTGAGACTGTTTTATTCCAGATTCCAGAAACGATGGAAAAATCGTGTTTCGCGACGTAGTCGTATATTAATATATTAATTTGTTTTTTTGTTTTGCAGTTTCTATTCCAATACTTATCTATTTTGGTATTCTGATTCGTAGCCGTTTATGTTTTTAAATTTATTCATTACAATACAACATAAATGTATTAAATTATAACAATATTTAGAAATACAATTATACCATGTTATATAAATATAAATTTATTTTTTTAATAATAATAAGTAAGTATGATGTAATGTATTATATTATATAATAGTACAAAATAATAATTATATAAATAATTAGGCTAATTGCATGTTTGGTTTTATAGAGTTTAGGGTTTATAACAGGTGAGTTTTTAAAAATAATAGATTTTATAAAATATTTACAATTTAGCAAATTTTATGGCTGATGGTCATTAATAATTATATAAATATGGTAAATATTTTAATTTAGTTTGTTATTTTTAATAGACTTTTATCAATTTTATAATTGGTATATTTTCCTAATTATTATTTCTAATTAAGCATGAAACTAAACATTTTTTTTAAAAAAATAGAATCAAATTGCTAAACCTGTCGTCACAAGATATATTTTCAAAATTCTGTTTTCAAATTCCCTACCAAATCTGCCTTAATTTCTTTCGAAGGCTTTTATTTCACTAACAATTATCATGTAATAAATAATATGTGTGAATGCTATGTTTCAAAAAATTATATAATAAAATTATTAATTGATTTTTGTTTAAAAAAATCCTCACTCAAGTAGTAATAAGAATCAAATATAAAGTTCATTAGAAGAATATGACCTCTCAATTTAATATTTGAAACTACATAAAAATGAGATTATAATTTAAGAAAATTAATGGTGGAACATACATGAATATGATGTTGTAGGATTAAAAAATTGGAATTGAATCAACCACATTACTATCTCTTTTCGAATACAATTCTTTTTAGCAAACTCAAAACCTTCCAATAAAACGACCAACAAAACATTAACCAATTTTGAAAGAAATTTGATAATGAAAGGTCAGGTAAATGGAACAAACTCAAACAAGAATTTTTTTTTTTTTTCATTATTTTTCAAATTCTATTATACATTTTCAATGAAAGAAGAACCAAATTATGAGCAATTTTCTTAATGAATATTGGTAAAGAAATTAAATATTTTGTTCCAAATACAACGAAATCCATTTTGTTCTTTTACTTTAAATCTTCTGCCTCTCTCTAGTTTCCCTCAATTTAACAATCATTGCGTTTTTGTTGTCACCGCCACAGATGCTGCCTCAATCTTTGCTATCTTCTCCACCAATGACTCTACCTCCACGCCGGTTTTCTCCCCTTCGGTGGCTTTTTTGGGTTCTGCTGCTTCTACAACGGGGGTGGCTTTTTGTGGTTCAGCTGCTGCTACAACGGGGGTGGCTTTTTGGGGTTCAGCTGCTGCTACAACGGCGGTAGCTTTTTGGGGTTCAGCTGCTGCTACAACGGCGGTCGCTTTTTGGGGTTCAGCTGCTGTTACAACGGCGGTCGCTTTTTGGGGTTCAGCTGCTGCTACAACGGCGGTCGCTTTTTGGGGTTCAGCTGCTGCTACAACGGCGGTGGCTTTTTGGGGTTCAGCTGCTGCTACAACGGCGGTGGCTTTTTGGGGTTCAGCTGCTGCTACAACGGCAGTGGCTTTTTGTGGTTCAGCTGCTGCTACAACGGGGGTGGCTTTTTGTGGTTCAGCTGCTGCTACAACGGGGGTGGCTTTTTGTGGTTCAGCTGCTGCTACAACGGGGGTGGCTTTTTGTGGTTCGGCTGCTGCTGCTACAACGGGGGTGGCTTTTTGTGGTTCGGCTGCTGCTACAACGGGGGTGGCTTTTTGTGGTTCGGCTGCTGCTACAAAGGGAGTGGCTTTTTGTGGTCCGGCTGCTGCTACAGCGGGGGTGGCATTTTGTGGTTCGGCTGCTGCTACAACGGGGGTGGGTTTTTGTGGTTCGGCTGCTGCTACAACGGGGGTGGGTTTTTGTGGTTCGGCTGCTGCTACAACGGCGGTTACTTTTTGGGGTTCAGCTGCTGCTACAACGGCGGTGGGTTTTTGGGGTTCGGCTGCTTGCACAACGGCGGTTGCTTTTTGAGGTTCAGCTGCATCTACAATGGCGGTGAGTTTTTGGGGTTCAGCCGTCGTCGGTGCAACGATGGCAGCTTTCGGTGCTGCTTCTTTTGGTTTCGCTGCCTCAACCTTTACTTCTTTGGGTTCTTCTTTTTTGGTTTCAGTTGGAATTTCTACTTCTTTTTTGTCCTAAAATTTAGAAAAAAAAAAAAAAAGAGTAAATAATCTGATTAAGAAAAATGAAAGTTTTCATTTAAAAAAGAAGAAGTGAATGAGAAAATGATTAGGTGGTAAGAAGAATGGATTTTATGTATAGACAAGCTCGTTTGAAGAGCGAAATGAAATAGGAAGTTAAGTTTTAAGAAAGGAACCTGAATGAGCAAACATCCAAGAGAGAGGGGTTGGATATCCTCCTCAACCTTCTTTTCTCTCACATCAATCTTCTTCTCCTTAACTTGATCATCGCTTTCTTTTTCTGATCCATTTTCGTGCTTCGCTTCCTTGAGTACGGCCATGATGGTCGTCTCCTTCTTTGACTCTTCAACAGGCAAAGGGGTGACTTCTTTCTCAATGCTAGTCTTTGGCTTGCTAGCACAACCACCCATGTTAAAAGAATTTAAGGAAGAAATTAGAGTTTTAATTAAATAGGCAGGTTAAGAGAATGGGTTTATAAGAGAAAGAAGACCAAAAAGTACTTCTTTCTCTTCTTTATTCAAAGGAATCACAAGCGCTTTGGAGAAGATTTTGAGAGAGAGGAAGTTGAAGGCTGAGGATGATGAAAATTAAGAGAGGATTTTTAGGTATTTATATTGCACATAATTATTCAAACTTTTATATTAATCAGTGGTTAAACAAGATTTGTGGTAAAGGTTGTTATAATGTCTATTTTGAACCATTATAATTATATATATTTTTTTAAGAAAACTATTTTTGGCAATTGTATATAAATAATTGAAATTGGTCAAATTTAGCTGCCTAGATTTGTTCTTTCAGTAAATTCTTTGTGGGTTTTGGTTATTTTATATTTGCAATCTTATTAGTCAAGATATGATTTAATTTACCAAAAGTGTCTGTATAAACTAGTTTCCATATATCTTTCTGTTTAATTATAGAATAAAATTACTTTATTTTTAGTAATAAATTTCGAAAATATATTATTAGAGTAAATTATTTGGCCATCATAATTTTGTTGTTTTTAAATAATTCTATTAAATAAATGTCCATTATGCTTAGGGTTAAAATATCCTGTGTATGTAATCCACCTTCTCATGCTAGCAAAATTGCCTGTATACACATTGGTTGAAATTTCTGCAAGAAATTGGAGATAAAGATATTTTAGAAAAAAAGGTCCTATTTCCACAATCTTTTAATATATCACTTGTGCAACAAGAACTAATCACGGTCGCTAAGGGGAATCAAATAATCCAACATATATCCCTAGTCTCATTTGTGCACCCATTTTAGTGTGTTGTGATGGAGAAATTAGAACATATATATTTCACACCCAAAATTACTTATCAAAGGAGAAATATTTTCGTTAGTACAAAATAGACCATTTTCTATGTTAGTTTGAAACTGACATTTTTATATGTTCAATGTCGCTTTGCAGCCAACATCGAAGATCATATTATAGAAGGTCCATAATGTCAGTTATCTTTAGTGTCTGTTTACAACCGACATGCTATAGATTAAAGGAATTTCATTATAATCATATTAAGTGTTGTTTCTTAGCTGCATGAAAATGTTCAATCCCTTTTGAATGTTGGTGAAAAAGTCAAATGCCATAACTCAATGTTAATATTTATATGCAGTATGACAAAGTAATATTATATTTTCTATAAGTAGTATGGTATTTCTATACACCATAACCCAACTTCTTACAAACATAACAATTAACCAATTCACTTAACGAGTAATATAATGACTTTGTCTCTCCACAAAATACGTTCAATTTACAAAGATGATAAACAAAATCGCTAGCAACAATAAATAGAAGACTCTAGCTAAAACCTTAAACTACTTGTTAACCCTCAATAATTTACTTTTTTGAGCATTAAATAGTTCGTGAATCCCCCTTGTCAGTTTTACCATATAACTTTTGAAGCAAAAACCTACAACAAAATTTCTCAAGTTGTTAGCAAAAATTAAAATATCATCAACCTTTAAGTTTCTAATTAACTAAAACAACACTTACAAACATATTTACAAAAATCCCAATTTTTTGCTTGAATAACATAAACCTCGAGATTTATATACAATTCAAATAATAAATCATGTACTCACCTTGCTACCATCGAACTAATTTTAAAGATTTTTTTTTTTAAAAAAAAGATAGAACCACCAAGAACTACCACTATTTCTACCAATAGAAGTACCATAGATAACTCACATTAGTGTGATGGTGTTAAATGTGAAGAGATTAACACTACAAGAAAAGCAGTCTATCCTGATGCTTCTTGAGCCAATCCAGAGATAGGCTTTCCATTGACGTAGGATGAGCGTTAGAAGAGGTACTCTTTCCCGACACCACTTTTAAGATGTCGGGATTGATGTGGTTAATTCCCGATGCTATTAGTTAAATGTCGGAAATACCCACACCAATCCCAACGTGGCGTCGGCATAAAGGAAATATTTAATTAATTGTTGTCTTTTTGCAGATGTCATGCACGTAGACGTCAGGAATAGTCATATCACTCTCGACATGTACATGCAAGGCGTTGGTAAAAAGAAAATAGTTAATTAAATGTTGTGTTTTACCCGAAGCCATGATGTACACATTTAGAGTGGTATGGCTATTCCAGACCTGTTACTAATGTCATCGAGAATAGGTGGGAACTTCCAACGTTTTCAAGATGCGTTAGGAATTCTCCTATATAAAAAAAAAAACTTTTCAGATCTGTCATTTACATATCTAGAATAAAGAAGAAGAAGGGAGTGTGTGAGAGAGACGAATGGACGAATGAAGCATCCACATGTCGTCGGTTGTCTGCCACCGTTCGTCGGTGTCGCCTGCTCTCTTTATTCCACCGTTCGTTGTCCTCTGCCGCCGTCACTTATCGTTTTGATAAGGGTTTTGGTTGTTGTTGTTATTTATTTATTTATTTATTGTTTAAGTTAAAGAAAAGCTTGTAGATTTAGTTTTGGAAATTTATTTGGTTTTGTCGAGGACATGTACTTATGTATTTTTGAATGCTTAATTTTGTTGATTTAGAAAAATGTTTTTTTTTTCTTTTTATTTAGGTTTAGGGTTAAGAAATAACGTGCTAAAATTGTTGCTTAAATATGTGATGATGAGAATTGAACTTAGAAAATGAGATGAGAGAGACTTAATGAATTAGAAGTATTGGGGGGAGGGGTATAATGGATTAGAGAAAATAATGAAGAATTTGGAAGTAAAATTAGGAAAGATAAAGAACCAAAATTACTTTGTTTTGAAACTTCGTTTGATTAATTGTTGATGGTAGAAGTTGACCTAAAAACCCTTTTGTTAACCACTTGAGATTGTATGATGAATCTTCAGTTTTACTCATGGTGATTTCATGGGATTGATGATGGAAACTGTGGAGATTAAATACAATTGAAGTATGTGTGGAATTTTTGTTTGGGTGGAGGGAAATGTTGCAAATTAAAATTTGAACTTGAATCATTCTTCATGTGTCAATGGTTTGAAATTGTATTGGAATGTAGTTTTAAATTTGTAATTTTGTTTGTTGGAAGTGTTAGCTAGCTTGTAAAAATTGAAGTAATTTGTGGTTAATTTGCTTTTGCTATCCTGCAATTATGGTAGCCTTTAGTTTAAACTTAGCTTTAGTGAAAGTTGCGAACTTATGAGGTGTAGTTTGTTCTATGGAGTAAGTTCGAGGGGAGAGAGGAAAAATAAAAGATTAGTATTTTATTGTAGAAATGAGGTTTTGTGGCTAAATATTGTTGATCATTTTTTGCCTTTACCTTTTTTTTGTGTGTGTGTTAACTATGGTTGAAATTTGGAGTCTCTGGGGGAGATGAAAAATAAAGTTTTGAAGACTTTTTTGTAATTATTCTCTTGGCAGTATCTTATTTAGTCTCATTCTCACTAATGAAAATTATTCACCAAAAGTAATAGGGATCCAAACTTGTTTTCATTCAAAAATAAGAATCCAGTATCCACTCATCAAAAGTCAAGGTGTTGTTACCTCTTAGGATTTTTATTTTCCTTGAAAGGTTAACAACTTATGTGTAGGAGTCACTCACCAAAAGCCAAGTTAATTGTACTCACTTAGTTGATGATATATGTCTTAGATGATATTTTTTTTAGATCCTCTCAACTCCGTTTTTTCTAACTTTCAATGATCAAACCTATGTTTTAGGTCTTTAACGATGAACAAGGATTGGATCAAACTTAGGAATAAATCCTCGGTTGAGTATAGAGAGGGAGTGTCTCAATTTCTAGAGGGTGCAAAGTTTCACGTCAATGATTACAGATAAACAAGGTGTCCATGCAAGAGATGTATGAACTCAATTTGGGAGTCATTAGAGGGTGTAGAACGACATCTACTAACAATTGGAATATTCCCCTCTTATACTGACTAGGTGTATCATAGAGAACCACTGAACTTACGTAGAACTATAGAAAGATTGGATTAAGGAACTAGCAATAACCCTTTTCAAGAAAATGAAATGTTGGATATCCTTAATGATTTAAAAATTCTGATTGAGCATGAAGAAGCAAGGAAAGAAGGTTTGAAGAATGAAATGTAGTTTAATGGTGTAGAACAAGAGACAACAAGCATACTCAAAGAGTTATTGAACAAAGCATGTAATGAGTTATACCTTGGTTGTTCATAATTTTCCTCCCTGAACTTTTGGGTTAAGTTGATGCATAACAAGGTTTTCAATAGTTGGAGTAACAAATCGTTCGACATATTATTGGAATTGTTAAAAGCAATGTTTCCAATGGGTATTACTATCCCTACTTCATTCTACGAAGCTAAACGAAAATTGTGTGACTTACACCTAAGATACGAGTCTATTCATGCTCGTAAGTACAATTGCGTATTGTATTGGAAGGAATTTGGTGATTTGCAACATTGCCCAATTTGTGGTGAGTCTCGATACATGGTTAATGATAACAAAGGGAATAAAATTTTGTATAAGGTATTGTGCCACTTTTTGTCAATACCGAGATTAAATCGATTGTTTACATTGCAAGAAGGCCCGTCTGACATGAGATGATATAAAAATAAGTGAGTCGAAACAGAGGATGTGTTAAGACATCCAACTGATGTAGAGGAGTGGAAACATTTTGATTGTGAATTTCCTGATTTCACTTTAGATTCACAAAATATTCATTTGGGATTAGCTTCATATGAGTTTAATCTGTTTTGGAATACGAGTACCTTGTACAGTATGTGGCATGTAGTGATAATCTCTTATAATTTGCCACTTTAGAAATGCATGAAAAAGTCAAACTTCTTCATGTCATTGTTCATATTTGGTCCAAGATCTTCGGGTAGAGAAATTGATGTTTACCTACAACTGTTGATTGAGGAATTGAAAGAGTTATGGAATTTTTGTGGGCAGGTACTTATGATTCTCTTATCAGTCAGTTCTTTCAATTATATATATACTTGTTATGGACAATTAATGACTTTTCGACATGTGATGACTTATTCAGGATGGAGTAGAAAAAGCTATCAGACATGTCCAATATGCATGAGAGATAAATCGTCATTCAGAATAAGAGGAAAAATTGAAGGAATGAAATTTCCATTGCGAAAGTGTGTGAATGTCATGCAAATAGAATTCAATTTGAAAACGAAAAGAATTTAGAGAAAACAAAAGAAAAGCCTAAACATGCTTGTAAGGAGGAAAAGGAAAAAGAAGCTAGTCTTTGTAGAATCTTCTTGAATTTTCCAAAGAACACCACAAAGTCTTCCTCGTTATTCTCAAAATAAAAATCAATAGAGAGTTTGTAGGATTTTGTGATTTTTGGTTTGGTGAAAGAAAAAGCTTTTATTTTCTGAGAGATTTTTGTAGAGAGAACATATTAAGAATCATTATGTATCTTAACCATAATGATAAAGAGAGATGGAGGGTGAAGTTATCAAATAACTCCTCCCTCTCCCTCACGTAGTATACTTGACTAGAAGTTATTCTATTATTTAAAATTATATTAATTATAAAAATTTAATATAAAGTTTATATTAAATTTAATATATAAATTTAAATCATATCATATCTCATATAATGTAAACTTTATATTATATTATATATAATATAACCAACGGTTTAAATCTCTCATATGACTTATAGTTCTAATATGAATCAAATATCCATATTAATTTTAACCTATAATTTACTTATGAATCTTATTCATATTATTATTAATAGTTGTATCATATTCAAATATTAACTTCTCTCATAAAACCTTTATATTATAATGTATCAAATATATTATATTAATTGTATCATATACAATTTATTCCCTTTAATCAATTTGAACAACTCAATTTTAAACCAAAATAAATTTGACTGTCATTTATTCTTGTTAACAAGAGGATCTTATGGACCTACAGATTAAAACTCCAATGATATGGGATTAATTAATTAAACTCTTTAATTAAATTAAGCTCGATTCATTAACTTATCAGTCATTCGACTAAAGGCTAATAGTTGCACTCTTCTTATTGTAGATATATTTTTGTGTCCATTAGATATAACCAATCAAAAGTGCAATGACTCTTCACAAATTGCTTATAAGTACAACTATGCCAAAAATTACTATTTTTCCCATGTAGTTGCATTTAACTCCCTAAGTATCACTGATTCCTCTAATGAACAACAATTATAGTGGAACTATAATTGAACTCGTCTTGGACGAAGAGAGGGTGTAGCGCCACATTGTTCAAGCCTTGAAATCAACATTTAAAAGAGCAATTTCTCTACTTACCCCATCTATAGAGGAGTGAATTCCTTATTGTGTAGTTGTGTTCCCAACTCCCTAATCAGACGAATCTCCAAAATGGTAGGCATATTAAGTCGATGACATATGCCCCTCTCACCCATTCAAATCAAAAGATCGCCTTCATAGTTAGGAGTTCACAACACACTAAGGATTCAGGTCAAGTCACCTATGGTTATCCTGGTGAAATGTAGTCTCAACTAGTAGCGGTGTTAATAAGAGAGACTATTCATTTCATGGTTTGGTCTTATACAAACTATTTGTGTAGAATACTCCCGCTCTAATATCTTGACATGAATGATTAGGATCAAATAATTTGTAGCACTTTAGAACAATTGAACTAAATACAAAACATGTCGTATTCGTAGTGTCACCAAGATAAGGTATTCAACCTTATCTATCTACTACAGACTATTTATGTTATCACTTAAACATGATCCAC
The DNA here is from genome assembly GCF_000004075.3 of Cucumis sativus. NCBI lineage: Eukaryota > Viridiplantae > Streptophyta > Magnoliopsida > Cucurbitales > Cucurbitaceae > Cucumis > Cucumis sativus. The sequence continues at coordinate 14,458,170 of NC_026657.2, forward strand.
TTGTATGTCTCCACATACATGTTTATGTTACCCCAGATAACCTTGGATGTTAGTTTATTGGTTTTGTGGGTTAATGCAACTAAATGTCAAATAAAATAAAGCACTTTATTTTATTAAATAAATAAAATATTTGTATAATATATATAATTACAAACTACAAGACCACGAGATTTAGGACATCAACTCCAACAAAAGTATCTTTCATGAGATATCAACATTATCTTATAGAAAACCACGTTTTGCGTAGAAGTAAGCTATATGATGGAAAGGTAGAGCATAGACCTCCTCCAGTTGTAATGAATGGACATGATATCTTAGAACAAAGATAAGAAAAAAATTTCCTCAGGGAAAGATAAGAAAAGAAAACAAGCTCTCAATTGGACTAAGAGAAGTATCTTTTTCTAACTCTCTTACTAGTCCACACTACTATTATGTCATAAACTAGATGTAATGCATATTAAAAAAAATATTTGTGACAGCTAGGTTGGTACATTGTTGAATATTGAAGAAAAAACAAAAGATACCATGAATGCTCGATTGGACCTATAAGATTTGAAAATAAGAAATGATTTACACTTATTAGAAGTCGGTATTAGATTTGTGAAGCCACATGCAACGTACACGTTGACTAATAGCGAGTGAATTGCGTTTTGCAAGTTTATGAAATCACTTAAGTTTTATGATGGATTCGTTTCTAATATTTCACGATGTGTGAATGACAAAGACGGAAAAATATAAGGTCTTAAAACACACGACTGTCACATTTTGTTACATTGACTTCTTCCTATTGGTGTTTGAGCATATATACCAAAAAATGTATCCACTACTCTTACTAAATTGTTTGGTGTTTTTTGTGATTTGTGTGCAAGAATGATATGTATAAGTGAATTGGACCGATTGCACTCAAATATCATAATCAAAAGGTAACGAAGGGTGTTATCAAGGAAACTATAGTCATGAATACGACCCCTTTAAAAGTTTGTTTCCAAGGAAAAAAATGATAAAAAAATATCAAGATGAAGGTGAGAAAAGATGCCCAACATTGAAAGAGATGCAAGAAAAAGTTTACACTTTTTGGACTATGAGGGCTCGTTTGGTAACGATCCTATTTCCTGTTTTTGTTTATAACTTTTTAAGAAATGAAAGTGATTACCATTTCTCATTCTCAAAATAATTAGAAACGTTTCTAAAAAATTAAGAAATTGATTGGAATAAAAAAAAAGAGTTTCTCCCGTTCTGTTTCTCTTCATTCTCATATTTCCTCTCTCTTCGCTTCTCCATCTCCTCTCTCCTCTCTTTTGAAAAAATTTCTCCTACTTGGTCTTGTTCACCTCTCTTATGAAAAAGTTTCTCTCTTCTTCGTCTTCGTCACTTTTTTTCTTTATGGCTTCTTAGACGTTTTTCTTCGTTCTGATAATAAGTATTGGTGCTTTTGCTTCTTGCTGATTGTTAAACCCTGACCTATCATTATCCTCTCAACCTTCACCCTCTAAACCTCTTTCGTTGTTATCGCACAATCGTCCTCCGTGTTTATAGAATACATCCATCCACCACAGCCAACCACTATTCCACCGCCAACCACTAGTGTTTATAGAATACATCCATCCCTCTTCTCATATAAACATTATCATTTAGGAATTTCATACCCAACCGAGAATTAAAAAAAAAAAAAACTCCATGAATCGAAGATGAAGTGGAATCTGATATGGGTTTGAGATGTTAATCACGAACTTAGACTCCATTCTCCCTTGATTTCATTTTCGATTGAACTTTAGAACTTTTGGGTATTGAAATCTTCTTTTTGGGATTTATGGAATATGATTCTAACAAGTTTTGGGTTACTATATTAGATGATTCAGTAAAAAAAGAGGGTAGAGGAAGGTGAGAAGACAATGTTAAGGAGATGGAATTGGTTCTTTGAAGATGGTGGATTTGGTTGGATTCTGAACGGGAGGATTTGAATTGGTGAAGCGAAGAATTGAGAATTGGGGTTAAAGAAGTTCTCAACAACATGCTTATACGCTTTGGAAGTTGGAATTTTGAGAGACGAAATTTGAAAATTTTTAAGAAAGGATTCAAATCTAAGAATTGGGTCATAGATTTTTTTATTTATTTATGAAAGTTTACGAGAGACACAGTGAGACTTATATGAAAGCCTCATTTCTATAAAATTTGACTTATACAAATGACAGAATATCGTTAAAGTCCAAAAATAATTTATTGTAGGTAAATATCGTTAAAGTTAGTGAGGTAGATTTTAGAGAAAAAAGTGGTTAACTCTCAACATATATTTTTTGTTTGATAAAGTTAATGAGGTAGATTTTAGAGAAAAGAGTGGTTAAGTACAAAATATATTTTTATTTAGTGTTTAATTGTATTAGGTGTGAGTCGATATATGTTTAATGTAGGATATAATTAAAAACAACAAAAAATAAGACATAGTTATCAAACTTATCTCTGTTTCTTGTTCTAAAAAAGAAGAAATAACAGGAAACAAGAAACAGCAAACGAGAATGACAACGTTACCCAACGAGCCCTGACTTATCTAATATGTTAGAGGAACTACTGAAAAACAAATAATTAAACTTCTGAATGTAAATAACTTACAGAAATAGAGAAGATAAATTATCCCAATTACTGCAAATATCATCAAGTTATTAGCCATCCTGTAGAAAAATGCTTCATATTGAATGAGTTGATTTTGAAATTAGCTCTAGAAAAAAAAAGACTGAGCTAGATCTCGATGATTTGGCACAAATAAATCATGTCATAGTAATGATTATTCTTAGTAGTCGATTACCTGCTATAGGGAGTGATCCATTTTAGATCTCTTAAGCCTATTGTTATATATTCTTTACTGGCGGCCTTACAAAATAATGACCTCCAAACTGTTTACTCCAAAGAAAAAGAAAGCAAGTGGATGATCCTAATGAGGAATGAGAGTTAATAACACGTCGAAAGAAGTGTAAACAAAATTTTCTTTAAAAAGAATCTCATTCATACTTAGACCATAAAAGAAAGGGTAAGACTAGCTCAAAAAAGAAAGGCAAAAAAGAATGTGAGAAAGTTTCAACCAATCATTGAAGAAAGTGAGGAGCTTCCTAAACATGACAATATAATCACCTTAAAAGACTTCTTCCCTGAAAGCTTTCCAATTGAAATTGTTTCTTTATCTGTCGATGACAACTGTGCAATATACAAAGATTGTACCATGTTGAAATTATCTACCTTCTGAAGGTAACTATTCATATTCTTCAAGAGGAGTCATGTTGTCTACACAGATCTTCACAATTCCAAAAAGTAACATCATTATTTATGGTCTAAGTCTTGTGATATATTCAAAAGGATTGCTCATGATCTTATCTTGAATGTCCTTTCACATGCATAAAGTTGTTTTCTGAAAGAAGTTTGAAACTACCTTTTCACTAACCTACTAAGAAGGCTTAGAGTGTCGTGCCATTTACTTCTTGGAAATGTTTAAAAGGGACTCAGAAATCTTGAGAGGAGCATGTATGTGAGACCCAGATTTGAAAATTGGAGTTTTGGTGAAAAGAAGCCTTGTTGAAAAGTTTAGTTTTGGCCAAGTATAAAAGGTGCATTAAGCAAAGAAGGCTGTGATTCAGGCTAGATTGCCTGAAGTTTAGCAACATGAGAAGAAGCTTGCATTTAAGCTAGGAATTAAGCATTCTCTTGTAACATGAGGAAGCAAAGTCAGGCGTTAAGCGTTGAGCATCACGAGAAGATAAGTTTAACATTTCAAGGGAAATGTCTAATCCTGAGTTGACAACTAGGTACGTGTTAAGCCTAAGATTATTTGCAAGGTCTGATGAGTAGAGTAAAGTAAAGATGACTCACCAGGTTGAAATTTTGATGTAGATAGAATTGAAGGATTAATATAAGGTATTGCTATTCTGAAAATTTTACTAAGTTTTGAGCTGCTTGTTGAAGAGTACCAGGCGAGAAGAGGAAGGAACTAGACGTTCTAAGAAGGAAAAACCCAAGCGTTTTGTGAGTGACCTTTATAAGTAAAATGAATGTTTTGTGAGTAACTTTTATAAGCAAAAGATGTTTATGAATGATTTTATAAATGAAAGTCATGTTTTAAAAGCATTCCTTCTGAGTCTATGGTTATGCATAACATGTCACGTATATATATATAAATGATTGATTTTTATGTGCGAGTAAAAGATTAGCCTTAATCCTATCAAGTGAGCAACTATTATGTGGTGTGGACATGATGTGTGGAGGCGTCATGTGGACGTTTAGTGCAACAAGAAATGAATGCATCACAGTAGTCTATTTTCCTCTTCTTGCATACCCCTTCCTCGACATTGATACTATCAAAACGTCATCGCCGACTCGTCGCACCACACAAGTAACCTTCTTTTAAGCTTCTCTACTCCTTTCTCATTTTAGTAGGTTTAGTATACTCTTTTTTGTTCTTTTAAACTGAACATAGCGGATCCGTCGGAATCTGCTTTCTTGATGCATTTTCTGGTTTTTGTGAAGGTGGAAGGGTGGGGGGATTTGAACTCGGGACCTCTTGTCCACAGGAACATACAGGTGCCAGTTGAGCTAAGCTCATGTTGGCTTCAATTGAAATATTTTAGATTACTTGTGTACTTAATATTTGATCTCAATTCTCATTTTAAATTTACAAGGCTCAGAATTGTATTCGTTTAAATATTGAAGGTATTTTTTTGTCGGCTGGTTTTGTTCTTTCATTTTCATCTCAATGTAAGTTGTCATCATTATTAAAAAATAAGGACTTTAATATTCAACTGTATTTTTGTGAGAGGGATCAAGGTTGTTGTCGAAAGTACTAAATTATAATTTTAAGGTGGTAGTGTTCTTTAGGACTTATATATTCATGTTGGTTGGCCTTTATACTGGAAATATGATCATGCTTTTGAGGTATGCATTTTTTTTTTTTTTTTGTTTCCTAAAAGAATAATGTATCTTCTGGAAGATTTTAGGGACTTGAACCTTCTTTTGTGCAGGCATTCAAAGATCATCGTAACTGTTTGTGTTGTGTTATTTTATTTTGCGTGCAAAATGGACCACAATTATATTATATGACAAATTTTTGTTGTTGATGAAAGTCGACCTTATTTGTGATAGACCATCAATATTATATCAATATAGTACAAGAGAAAAAAAAAAAGAAATAACACGTGAGGGAAAGGCACGTATAAGTGAAGGGAAGGGTAGCAATATAAATAAACTTTGTTGTGGGCGGGAAAGGTAGTTAGGATTTGAGTTTTAGAATCTTTTCTGTTCTTCCTTAAAAGATAGGGAAACATGGGATTTGTATTTCTTCTATTTCTACTACTATCAATAATATCGAATTCATCTTCTACCTACGAGAGCGCGTGGTTCTGCTTCGAAAATGGTGCAAACAAGAATTGAAGAAAAGATGGAGACGTTTGATTAAGAAATTCAAGGAATCAAAAAAGAAATCGAAAAACTACCGGCAATAGAAAAAACGTTGAACGATCTGGCGAAGGGCATGAAAAGACAGAATCAAATGATGATACGATTCATGGAATCGGCTGCACAAGAGAGATCGACGATGAACGAGAAGATTACCGAATTATCCATGCGGAGTACTGTGATGAAGAGTAATAGTGAAGGCGAAGGATCATCAAGTCGCAAAAATATACCGAAGAACGAAGAGAAGAAAACGAATGAGGATAATAATGGCGATGGAAATAAGTTAAAGAAAGTGGAGATGCCAATCTTCAATGGAGACGATCCCGATTCGTGGCTATTTCGCGCTGAAAGGTACTTTCAAATCCATAAACTTACTGATTTCGAAAAAATGACTGTGGCGACTATAAGTTTCGAAGGCCCGGCTTTAAATTGGTATTGGTCTCAAGAAGAGCGAGAGAAATTTACCGATTGGACGAATTTAAAAGAGAGAGTATTAGTTTGATTCTGATAGACGAGGGAGGGCTCATTGTATGATCGATTCTTTCAAATACAACAGACGACGACCGTGGAGGAGTATCAAAATCTTTTTGATAAATTGGTAGCACCTTTATCCGACTTGCCTAAGAAGGTGGTAGAAGAAACCTTTATGTCGGGATTAAAACCATGGATTCAAGCTGAAATGGACTTCTGTGAACCTAAGGGATTATCACAGATGATGAGGATTTCTCATAAGATAGAAAACAGAGAAGATATTAGAAGAGAAGCAAACCTTACTGGATATTCTGGAGGAAAATTGAGTTGTTCTGGAAGTAATACCAAAGTTAATACGATTGTGAATTCTGGAGATAATAAGGGAAGTATGAATTGGCTGATAAGGACAATTACTTTGAGAGGGACTTCAAATGAAGGAGTATGAAAAGAATGTCCCACAAAACGGCTTTCTGATGCCTGTTGGCTTTTTGGCCCTTAATCTCAAATTAATTTATTTTAATTATTCAATTAATTTATGTTTTGATGAACAAATCTGATTTTTTTTATTGACAATTTTATTAATTTGAATAAACCATATCGTAGAGCTTGGAAAAATGATTCTAACGTCTCTTGAATCACCCAAATCGAAGTTCAAATGAAGAAAATATTGCTAAAAGAAGCTTAACGAAAAAATACCTGAGATGGTGACGTGGCGACCAAGCATTCAATTTGAACCAATTAGAGAAAGCCACTTGGAGCAATGAAGGAGTAACAAATGTGGCTTTTTGTTATGTTTTATTGGCTTTTATAAATAAAATGAATTTAAAAGGAAAATGATTTTAATATTATTATTTTTTCTTGTGTCTAACGGCTAGTTTTTTTAAAAGAGGGTGAAGTTGCTTTATTGATTTCTTTTTAAACAAAGTATTTTGAAAAGACATATTATTATATTATTATTTATTTTGTGTCTAACGGCTAATTAAGTTTAAATCTCAACCATTCATTTTTCTTTTACTTATATCTAATGACCCAAATGATTTTGAATTTATCTTTCCTCTCTTTTTAAATACTTCACATTTACACAAAATCACAACATCTTTACAATCCTCAAGCAAAAAGCCAACATTTTGTTATTCTCTCTAAAGCTTCCAATTTTTATTCTTTTCATCTTATTCTTGAGAGCTTCTTATTGTATTGTGAGGATTAAATTTGTGAGCTTCAAATTGTATACTCACTCTTTTAGATAGTTTTTTTTTGTGTGATTTAAAAACTTCAACATATTGTAACGGTTGGATCCTAACCCGTGGAAAGGATCGGGTTTGCTCTTGAACCCGAAAAAGGAGCAAGAATTGGTTCAGCTCAAATCCGTGGAAAGAGTCCAAAGAAGATTTTCAATCAAAATCCCAAGAGATGCTTGGGAAAGTGAACGTAGGTTGAGTTTAACCGAACCATTATAAAATTACGGTGTCTTCTTCTCTAACTCTTTTCTAATTATTTTTTAATTTAATTTTAGTTACATACTCTTATTGGTTGAGTTTGATTGCATACTTCCATTCATATATTTTTTATCAATCATGTTATTTAACAAAGTTTACAAAGTTCTTTATTTAAATTTAAAAAGTATCTAATTAGTTGATTTTACTTTTTATTTGTCAAAAAGTTTATTTAAACCCTATTCACCCCCCTCTAGGGTTGCCATACCGATCCAACAATTGGTATCAGAGCAAGGTTGTTCATCTTGAAATTTTAATTTCTTGATAAACTTTATTGTTAGAGCATTATGGCAAACCTATTGGCAAGTGGTATTGTTGAAGGTCAATCTACTTCTAGACCTCCTTATTTTGATGGTTCAAATTATGCATATTGGAAAGCTAGAATGAAAATTTATTTGCAATCTATTGACTATAATTTGTGCTTAATTGTTGCTAAAGGTCCTTATGTACCCATGAAAAATGTTGATAATGTTGATACGCCTAAATTAGAAGAAGAGTATGATGAAAATGAAATGAAAAAGTGTTCATTTAATGCTAAGGCTATTAATTGTTTGTATTGTGCCTTGAGTAAAGATGAATTTAATAAAATATCCATGTGTTCTTCCGCTCAAGAAATTTGGAATACTCTTGAAGTTACTCATGAAGGAACAAATCAAGTTAAAGAGTCTAAAATTAGCATGTTTGTTCATAATTATGAATTGTTTAAGATGGATGCTAATGAGACTATCACCGATATGTTTACTAGATTTACTAACATCATAAATGCTTTGAAGGGTCTTGGTAAAGTTTATACAACTTCCGAAAATGTTAGAAAAATTCTAAGGTCTCTACCTAAGACTTGGGAAGCTAAGGTAACGGCGATTCAAGAAGCAAAGGATCTCACCAAACTTCCACTAGAGGAGCTTATTGGCTCACTCATGACTCATGAGATCATCATGAAGGAGCACTTGGAGGATGAGTCCAAAAAGAAGAAGAGCATTGCATTAAAGACTATCTCCTTGGAAGTTGATCCCGAAGATGAGGATGGCCTTGATGAAGATGACATTGCTTATTTCTCACGTAAGTACAAAAATTTCATAAAAAGAGATAGTCTCAAGCCCTAAAACCCAAATATTGCTTCTCTTCTCCATTCCCCTATCCCTCTATTTATAACCAAATATAACCCACTCCCTAACTATTTATGCCCTCAATACCCAAATAACCCCTAATACCGATCCTATTCGTCTCAAGGTGGTTTCAAAATGTAGACCATTTTGGAGGGGGCGGTGACTGCATTTTTACCATCTTTATTTAATTTCATCTATGTAGAATGCCATAACTCACAGGTTGATGACGGTGAATGGGAGCTGTATCCACAAGTAAATGCTCTATGCATTGGAAATGCTAAATACTTTGGCGGTGGTATGAAAATTGTGCCAAATGCCGATCCTTCCAACAGGAGTCTAGAGGTATAATTCGTTTCTGTGGGATTTTATTTGATCACTTTTTCCTTGTCTTCTTAACTATGTGATGCTTTTCTTTGCAGGTAGTAATTCTTCAGGATTTCAAGTGGTATGACTTTATTCTGAATTTACACAAAATATACAATGGGACATATTTGACGGTGAAAAACGTAACATCAAGAAGGTTAGTCATCTCTTTAAAAATTATAATGTGCCTAGATTTTCCATTTTGTATTTCAATTTTCTCTCTCCAACGGTCTGTTTTATGTTGGAGACTTGTGGAAGCAGAGGTGAAGAAACTATAATTGAACTGGATTTGCATGGAGCATTGTGATTTTCATTTCTGTCAAGTTTTTGCTTGAGAAAAACTTACACTCAAACTTATATGGAGATGCTTTATTTACCTAGCAGAGAAGCCCTAAGAAAAGTAATATTGTTAAACCTTCTTACTTCTGGCATTCTGATGTATCCTCAACCAAAATTAGAAAGTTATATGATTATCCTTTTTTCCTTGTTAAATCTTTGTCAACGTTGATGAACTCAATTAATCGATATCAATGTAACTCATCCATGGTTGAACATATGATTGAGCATGATTTCACATTTCAGCTCCACCTCATTAAAATTCATTGTTTGGCAATGATGCCCTTTTCTCAATCAAAACTTCCTATTTCTGCTTCTGAGCTTGTTCGTCTGCAATGCAACTATCATCAGTTTATTGTTTTGTTGTTCAAGCAGCGTTCGTTCGATCGAAGTGGAAGAAGTTTCTTGCAGCGGCAGCATATATGTTCAATCTGATGGGGAACACTTGGGGTTTCTTCCAAGGAAATTCCATATTCTACCAGCTGCCATTGAAATGATATGCTGAACATGAGCTCCCTTTTGCAGAGAGAGAAAAACAATAAGCAAAAGCTTCGTAGCCGTAGGATCCTTTTTTTCTAACGTGGACTCCTCTCTCAAATTAGAGTAGACAAAGTAAGTTGTTATTTTACTTTTTTTTTGTATCGAAACCTTCTTTATACAAAAGCTTCATACTTTCATCCATGGCCAAATTAGAAAATAATGTTCACAATTTCTTGTCTTGTTAAATGAAATTTCACATTTTTTGAAAATTTTGGATTATAATTATTTGAAAAACAAATTTTTTTTTTTGCTAACTTTACTGAAAATTTTGTTGCTTTACGGGTTACCCTTTTAGTTAATGGTTCTTATTAGACAATTTTTTTACCTTTAAGTTTTTCTCTTTGAAATTTGATTTTTTTTAGTCTAATTTTTAAAAACAAAATATTTGTTTTAGTTCTTTTTTTTTTTTTTTTTTTGCGTTTTAAATGGGCTTTATGACAAATAATTCAAATGTTTCTTAAATGGGCTTTTCTTCTCTAACTCCTTTCTACTTTTTCCCTCCTCCCCCCTTCTCTCTCTCTCATTTCAAATTTCTTCCCCCACTTCTTCTCTAACGGCTGCCTCTCTCTCTACTTTCTCTCTCTTCTCCCCTTCTCTCTCTCTCTCATTTCAAATTTCTTCCCCCAACTTATTCTCTAACTTCTGCCTCTCTCTCTCTACTTTCTCCCTCCTCTCCCCTTCTCTCACACTTTTCTGCCGTGTTTAGGATATCTTCTTGTCAAATCGAACATTCAACGTATTTGTAATTGTGATTTTGGAATTAATGTTTGGTCAATTTCTTTTCATATCCACAGAATCAATGATTTTGAAGTGTTGAAACTTTCTTATTTAAATATTTTAAAGAGCTATGAGCTTTGAGGTGGAAAAGTTGTTCTCTCTGTGTTGTTTTTTCTCCCTGTTTTGTGGGGCTGTTTTGGATATGTTGTTTTTGGTTTTGGTTCTTTGGTGCTTTGTTGTCATTTCCTTCGGTGCTTTTGTTTTCTTCATCTGTTTGTGTTGGAACTCCAGTATGTAGTATTTCAATAGTAAACTTTATTGATGAATAACGATGTAAATCCTTAGTACAATATAAGAATGCAAAGACTCTCCAACTGTTTTAATTTTATTAAAGTACATTATATTCAATCTTCATTTTTCTTGGTTCTTCTGTAAATGATATTTCTTCTATTATGGATTTGCATTATACAACACTGCCATATTAAGGCATAAAGTTACGAAAATTAGAAACATACCCTTTGTAGGTGAGAATGTTGTATGTATATATATATATATATATATATATATGTATATAGTTATCTTTTTTAGTCCTATATTGTAAAAAAAATATGATTGTTTGTTGAAAAAAAAAGGACAAAACAATGGACCAATGGACCGCTAATATGAGTCGGTGAACGAGATAATTAATTCTCTAAATCCATTTAAGCAAAATTAAAAAAAAAAAATCTAATAAAAACCCTACATGTACAGTCTCTCTCATTTCAAATTTCTTTCTCCTCTTCTCTAACGGCCAAGTCTCCCTCTCCTCCCCCCTTCTCTCTTGCTCTCTTGTCTTCTTTGGCCTATCTCTCAACAGAAACCCTATCATACCCATTTTGCGGATCCATCTCCATCTTCTTCTCTTAGTCGCGGATCCAATCTCCATCTTCTTCTCTTAGTCGCGCATCCAATCTCCATCTTCTTCTCTTAGTCGCGGATCCAATCTCCATCTTCTTCTCTCAGTCGCGGATCCAATCTCCATCTTCTTCTCTCAGTGCGTCCTTTCCATTTCTTCGTACACTCCATTTTCGAAACCCTATCATACCCATTTCACCCATCCATCTCCATCTTCTTCTCTTAGCGCGTCCTTTCCATTTCTTCTTCTTCTTCTTTGTTCGTACACTCCATTTTCCCTTTCTCTTCTCAAACCCTAATTCTTCTTTGTTCGTACAACCAAAACCAGTTTAACCAGTGTTGATTCCTCCTCTACTTCGACCTGTGATGCTCTTTTCTTCTTCCCTCGCAATTTCGATTCCACCATCCTCACCGATTTTGGTTGCAATTTCTACTCTCTTCAACCTCAACCTTCTGGATTCCCTCACTCTCACCGGATTGACTTCAATGTCCTTGGAACCTCCACTACTACTACTACTACTCCACTCATCAAAGAATCCGCTGGATTATCAGACGCTCCTCTTCCTTTCCTTTCTAATCCTTGTCTCTCTTTCAACTCCAGCGGTGAGCCCCCGAACGAATCGCATTACTCCGTGAGTTCCCAATTAATTCCATCTTTATTTAATATTCAATTGTCCTCTTTCCATTTGTTTCAATTATTGAATAGAAAGTTACTTGAATGAACTATGTTCTAATAATTTCATGTGGTTCTGGTAAAGCACAGTGCATCCGGTCGAACTTCCCCCATTATGTAATTTTATGGAGGTAGTTTTGTAAATTGGATTGAAACAGGGGCTATTCAATGTGTATGCATTAAAATATAGGTATTGTTTTTCAATTAAATATAAATCGATTGAGCCTCCGATGTGCTAGTAAGAGTCAGATCTCCTCTGTGTATATATAGTTAGGTACTCTTCTTTTTTTTATAGGTTCTGTCATATATATCACGGTCTGAAGTTGTAGCTGAACTTGCTTTCATCTTCAGTTTCTATCACTATTTAAAGGTCAGATTTTGTTCGATTAGAAGAATGTAAATTTGTCAAGGACAATAGCATGCTTAGTTTAATTGTACTCAAATATTGTTAATAAAACAATTGCTTTATTTGTGTTGATACCATTATTTGTGTGGTAGATCTCTTGATTCATTTTGATGTTTGTATTTTGAAGACATACAAAGGTCATAATACTAGTTGCTATTCTTTTTATCTTGGTACGTTTCATTTTTTTTTTAATATTTCACTGTCTCTATAATTGATTGTACAAACATATCTCATCATTCAATCACTTTTCAAGTTTTAGATTCTGAAATTTGTACATATTGGGGTTTTCCTTTTTCTTTATTTTGGATTATTTCAAATCTCCAAAGATCTTTCTTGTAACATTTGCATATTTTAGTTTATTAAAATCTTCGAAAGTAGAGGAGAAGGCTCCAAAAGCATTCTGTCTCTCATTGCCTTGCCCTAACATTATCATCTGTGTAAGATGTGCCAATGAGTAGACCATGTTCTTTTACTTTTTTTTCCATAGCTTTTGAACCACTTTCCCTTTCTCTCCTTCTCTTTCATTCTTCTTTTATGTTAATTGGAAGAAGCTTTGAGGCCTCTCTTGAAAATAATGAGGTTTTGAAGGGGATAGAAAGAGAGTGATGGTGGGATCCATCAAAGGTTTGGGATTTCACACAATGTTCGCATCACTCTTTTAAATGTAATTAGAGGTTGAGGAGTTGATCGCCGATCATAGATAAGGAGGGGCTGGTTAGTGGCTTGAAAAAGAATTCAGACAACATTAATTTTTTCTAAAAAATAAAACCAACCTTCCGACGGTTGGTTAACACTCCTCGACAGTCGAGATAGGGTAAGACTTGTATTCTAGTTCTGTTGGTACCTGTATTTGTGCTTCATCACTTCATAATTGTACTTTTATTTATCCCCTTTGTATGTTTCCATGTGTTTCATGTTTGTCTTTTATGTTTCTTCTATTTATATATTTCTTCATGTCTTCTTCTCCATTCGGGTTTGCTCTTGCGGAGGTTACACATTCATTGTTGTGCTGGTACTTTAGTTAATGATGTCTAGTAATTTTTGTTTTGCAAATTTTCTTGTTAGTGCTCAAGTTTGATTTCATACTGCCTTTAGCATAGCTTTACGATTGCAGAATTCAATTGCACATTGCCCTTTTTTATTTTGTTATTACTGATGGACTTATTTGTGATACCTTTAAAGAAGAAAATTTATGGCTATTTGTGTTGAAGTTTTTTTTTTTTTTGATTATTGGTTGGTTTTTTCCCTCCACTTTTCTTAATATTTTGAAGTGTGTAATAAGGTAAGCAATTTTTTAGTCCCCTAAATTTGTTTTGTTTGATGAATTGTTTCCTTTTTTTTTTCTCGGTTTTGTTTTCAGGTTTTCATCATTATTCATTTGGTGGCTAAATATTACTCATGGGTATTTGTTCGATCTTATTTTGTTGTGATCAATTGATATACATAATATGCACTATAAATTTGTTAAATTGTTGGATTATTTGCTTTTTTAATAAGGTTGGAGGAACCTCAAGGTACGTTTTGTTAAAGCATATTTTATATTGATAAATTTGAAGTTGTCAAGTCTATAACAATGATAATGTTAATACGAGTAAATTTATAGCAAATTTAGTTGACTTAACTTATTTACATGTTGGTTGCTCGGACTCTTGGAAAAACCTTACGTGCATTTTAACCCACGATAAGAGAACTTAAGGTTGTTATGACTTACATATCAGTTTTTGAGATTTTCCTTTATAACTTTTTCATAGACCTTATTGTAGTTTTTTGTTCTTTATTTTTGTTTGTTTAGGACGTTTCTAGAGAATGCAAGACCATGTTTGAGTGAGAAATTGGTCTCGATGAAATTGAGAGTTCAATGAACAGCACATACAATGCAAGTAAATCTACCTACTCAAACCCATCTTCTATTTCTAAAGCAGAAGGGCTTTCGGTGGCTGAACCAAGTGAGTGATTAAGTTTTTTATCACCCGTATTATTTGTTATCACCAGGGAAAGAAAGCTGAGTAGAAAAAGTAGAATGCCAAATGGAAAAAAAAAGATTAGTAAGCAGCGTTATTATTTTAAAATAGAAAACAAAAATTAACATTATTGTTAAACCGAGCCATTCTCGAGAACATGAAATAGAATTGGATAGCTGCCATGCATCGTGTCTATGAATGTTAAGAATGAAACTATCGGTAAGGTTATAAAATAATCATTCTACCAGCCTCAATTATGATACAGGGTTTATGAAATAGAATTTTCTTATGTATTGTAATAGTAGAAGATTCTTCGTTGGGAAGCAAAGCTTATAGCTTTGATGAGTATCTAAAGGTTACAGAAGAGCAACTGAAAGCTTACGATCAGCTCCAAACCAATTTTCCAGCACAAAGCCAGAGTGGATCCCAAGTACAACGGGAAGGTTGTTAAAATCAAATCTCTTATGTCTTATTTCATAACTATTTAGTTTTGATCTTAACTACAACAATTTTCATTTTTTTCTAGGTGAACATTGTATGTGCTTAGAAATTAAGTGTTTTGAAAATTAGAGGTGAGCAATCACACTTAGAAACTAAGTGTAGAACCATAGAAATGTTACCCCATCGGTTCTAGCAACGCCTAGTTACCGCAGTTCATAACAAAGAAAGAAAAGAGGCTCGTAAATGCAGACCATAAAAAAGTGAGACAATCAACAATTATAAAAAAAAACATATGCAATATGCATTAAAAAAAGCTCATAAAAAATATAGAGTCAAGTTAGTTAGGTCAAGTAGAACTTGTTGAGTTCCTTAGTTGTTAGAGCTTTTGGGGGAAAACATCGCTTTTGGCCTAACCAAAACTAGACCATCTATTTTTAGTGTTTTAAACATAACGTCAAGTTTGATTGAGGGCTTTGAAAAGAGGAGGAATCCTCCTCGATCCACAGTAGGGCGAAAACGAGGCTTGTTGTCACTTCGAAAGGAGAAGTCAAACTTAGAAACTAAGTCTAGAACCATAGAAAGGTTACCCCACCGGATCTAGGAAGACATAGTTACCACATTGTACGTACCAAAGAAAGAAAAGAGAGACTTGCAAATGTAAAATGTAAAATAGTGAGACAATTAGGAACTAAAAAAAAATATATATGCAATATACATAAGAAAAAACGCATAAAAAATGAGTAGAAACTTCACTTTTGGATAGCTATGTTGTTCCGGTTTCATCACTTGCATATTTGTTGGAAAACTTCCAGTTTGGTTCTTTTACAAGAACATCTATTGAATCAATTAACCATTCTAATTGGATCTTGGATAAATTGAGGATTAAGTTTACAAGAACATCTTGTATATGTATTTCTTTAGTGAATGCAATAAGTTATTTTGATTCTCTCTCAAACCTCTAAGTATTTTACGTATCTAAATCATATCCCCTCCCTAGATTTTTGTGTAATTTGTGTTACATATTGAGGACCCAGTTCAGTTTATTAGACAAGCTTGATGCTTCATTTATTTCCTGGATTGATGGCTAATGAAAAACTTCTGGTACTCTTCTTCGATCCTCTTTAAGTTGTTTAAGAGACCTTAGCTTCACACAATTTGTACATTGAGATGATGGTCTATTAATTTGTGAATTATATACATAGCATAACAAATATTATTTCTTTCAGCAATGGGATAATTGTTATGCTGTATAGATATATATATATTTTTAAGTTCATTGTATTTTCTTCTTCCAACTACAGGTTGACATGATTTTCTTGACAGATGGAAGTCGTATTCTTGGCCTCGGTGACCTTGGAGTTCAGAGAATAGGAATACCTACAGGAAAGCTGGATATGTATGTTGCTGCTGCTGGCATAAACCCTCAAAGAGTATGTTTTTCTTAGACAAGCTCAACGCCCTCCCTTCATCCAATGGTTGTTTATCCAACTTGATTTCAATCAGTTGTGGCTATTGTTTTAATTGTTTATAGGATCGCCTGCATTCAGATTGTTTTATCTTCTCATGTTGGGCTACTTCCAAGAAATTTTTTAAGCGAATGGTGGATAATAGCTCGCTTGTTTAGTCTAAACTTGGGGGATTTCAAATTTTGCCCAAATTTCAAAAGTTTTCAAAAGTTTTTCATTACTAAACGTTAATGGCCAGCTGTCTCCCTCCTCCCTTACTTTCACTCTGCTCTTGTTCTCCTCCCTTACTTTCACTCCGTTCTTGTTCAACAAGAAATGGGGGGAAATGAAGATTAGGGCATTCTCTCCTCTTTTCCTTCTCCCTTTTCCTTTCTCTCGTCGCCTTGGTTCTCTTCTTGCTCGGTGTATTGTGTTTCCAGCCCTACAAATCCGTCACTCCCTGATTCCAATCTTCCTTCTCTGCACCGCGCCCCATCGCACATCTTCTCATTTTCTGGGTCTCCTTCGACCCTCCCCGGAGCTAGGGTTTCTAGACATTCCCAGAGGTTCAGGCACACCAATTTGGAGCATTGACGCATGCTTTTATCCTTTTATGGAAGCCACGGCCGCAACGCGTGGTGCTTCTCTCACCATGCATTCTCCCCAGCTCTCCCGCGAATAATGGCGAGCCGTTGCTGACAATCACTCCGCCCGGGATGCCGCCGATGAGGTAGGGCTTCCCCCATTTTAAGGGTTTCTTTCTCGCATTGCTTTTTTTTTTTTTTTTCCGTTCACAAATCTGGATACATGGACAGCAGACTGTTACTATCGATCTTTTTGTTGACTTAATGATTTATAGGCAATTCAGGAAGGTGCTGACGTTGTGATTGTTGTACGAGGAGATGGAACTTTTCATGAGGTGTATGATACGACTCATTTCTATTAGTTCAGTTTTCAATGCTTGGCGCAGGCTTGGTTTTACCTTTTCTTTTTAGTCATCTTTGGTTTAAGCCAGTAGACCAAGCCAAACTGCTTGCACGCCCAAGTTGAATGATGTGATTGCTCGATTGGTATATGAACAACATTTCTTTTTGTTTCTCTTGAACACCTCCAAACTTTTTGAAGCTATTGTTTGTATCTATCCATAGTTTTTGAGCTCTGAGATTTCAGTGGTAACATCTAACCATTAGTGGAGCTTGAGTATGTCTTCTTCTTCTCCTACTTACTTGGTACTTAATAATGATTATTTACCAAGGTCTGTTTCTATAAAAGTAACTTTTAACTTGGCTTTGATTCAAGCAACCCTCTTGTATTGCCCATTAGATATAAGCAAGCATTTTACAACTTTTAATGAAAATTTCTAGGATTGATGTTTGGTTGTATACGTTTGACTTGATGCATGGGGGGATTTATCTGTTCTGATTGACGGGTGGTTAATGGCTTCTTTTGGGCTGGAAAGCCTATTGTTGTTAATAATGATGGAGAAGCGTGCAAATCGACAACACTTGGTGTAAGAGATTCATTCATTGTTACTATCTTAAGTTACTTATTTCCATTATCTACTAGTTGTTGGTTTATCAGTCTGTAACTTGTTCAGATTATTTTCATGAATTTATGCTATTGAACTGTTGGCTTACATATATTGTTGTGCCTACTTGCAGATTATTCCCTGGGGGACAGGTTTGGATTTTGCAAGAACATTTGGTCGGTAAGTGCACATTACTACATTGTGTTTTTGTACGACGTGAGACTTTCAATTATCACTTCCTCCATGGGGTTAAGCAAACTTGGTTAACATTCTTTTAATTAGGAATAACAATCCGTTTGAAGCTGTGGATCGTATAGCCAAAGGTATCCTTGTTTCACTCCTCTAATTTTTCTGTCGATGAAGTACTGTAAATGGCTCTGTTTGTTCACACAAACATTGCACTACCATTGGTAGTTCATGTAAAATATTCTGCAGCGTTGAGGACCCGAATTGATGTTGGAGTTGTCAATGAAGATAATGGGGAGAATCATTACTTTGCAAATGTTGCAGACATTCATTTGTAAGGTTAAAACCCAAATATTCATTCGAGGTACTTGGATCCTCCCTTCTTCAGATCACAATCTCAAGCCCTAAAACCCAAATATTGCTTCTCTTCTCCATTCCCCTATTCCTCTATTTATAACCAAATATAACCCACTCCCTAATTATTTATGCCCTCAATACCCAAATAACCCCTAATACCGATCCTATTCGTCTCAAGGTAGTTTCAAAATGTAGACCATTTTGGAGGGGGCGGTGACTGCATTTTTACCATCTTTATTTAATTTCATCTATGTAGAATGCCATAACTCACAGGTTGATGACGGTGAATGGGAGCTGTATCCACAAGTAACTGCTCTATGCATTGGAAATGCTAAATACTTTGGCGGTGGTATGAAAATTGTGCCAAATGTCGATCCTTCCAACAGGAGTCTAGAGGTATAATTCGTTTCTGTGGGATTTTATTTCATCACTTTTTCCTTGTCTTCTTAACTATGTGATGCATTTCTTTGCAGGTAGTAATTCTTCAGGATTTCAAGTGGTATGACTTTATTCTGAATTTACACAAAATATACAATGGGACATATTTGACGGTGAAAAACGTAACATCAAGAAGGTTAGTCATCTCTTTAAAAATTATAATGTGCCTAGATTTTCCATTTTGTATTTCAATTTTCTCTCTCCAACGGTCTGTTTTATGTTGGAGACTTGTGGAAGCAGAGGTGAAGAAACTATAATTGAACTGGATTTGCATGGAGCATTGTGATTTTCATTTCTGTCAAGTTTTTGCTTGAGAAAAACTTACACTCAAACTTATATGGAGATGTTTTATTTACCTAGCAGAGAAGCCCTAAGAAAAGTAATATTGTCAAACCTTCTTACTTCTGGCATTCTGATGTATCCTCAACCAAAATTAGAAAGTTATATGATTATCCTTTTTTCCTTGTTAAATCTTTGTCAACGTTGATGAACTCAATTAATCGATATCAATGTAACTCATCCATGGTTGAACATATGATTGAGCATGATTTCACATTTCAACTCCACCTCATTAAAATTCATTGTTTGGCAATGATGCCCTTTTCTCAATCAAAACTTCCTATTTCTGCTTCTGAGCTTGTTCGTCTGCAATGCAACTATCATCAGTTTATTGTTTTGTTGTTCAAGCAGCGTTCGTTCGATCGAAGTGGAAGAAGTTTCTTGCAGCGGCAGCATATATGTTCAATCTGATGGGGAACACTTGGGGTTTCTTCCAAGGAAATTCCATATTCTACCAGCTGCCATTGAAATGATATGCTGAACATGAGCTCCCTTTTGCAGAGAGAGAAAAACAATAAGCAAAAGCTTCGTAGCCGTAGGATCCTTTTTTTCTAACGTGGACTCCTCTCTCAAATTAGAGTAGACAAAGTAAGTTGTTATTTTACTTTTTTTTTGTATCGAAACCTTCTTTATACAAAAGCTTCGTACTTTCATCCATGGCCAAATTAGAAAATAAAGTTCACAATTTCTTGTCTTGTTAAATGAAATTTCACATTTTTTGAAAATTTTGGATTATAATTATTTGAAAAACAATTTTTTTTTTTTTTTGCTAACTTTACTGAAAATTTTGTTGCTTTACGGGTTACCCTTTTAGTTAATGGTTCTTATTTGACAATTTTTTTACCTTTAAGTTTTCCTCTTTGAAATTTGATTTTTTTTAGTCTAATTTTTAAAAACAAAATATTTGTTTTAGTTCTAGTTTTTTTTTTTTGCGTTTTAAATGGGCTTTATGACAAATAATTCAAATATTTCTTAAATGGGCTTTTCTTCTCTAACTCCTTTCTACTTTTTCCCTCCTCCCCCATTCTCTCTCTCTCATTTCAAATTTCTTCCCCCACTTCTTCTCTAACGGCTGCCTCTCTCTCTACTTTCTCTCTCTTCTCCCCTTCTCTCTCTCTCTCATTTCAAATTTCTTCCCCCAACTTATTCTCTAACTACTGCCTCTCTCTCTCTACTTTCTCCCTCCTCTCCCCTTCTCTCACACTTTTCTGCCGTGTTTAGGATATCTTCTTGTCAAATCGAACATTCAACGTATTTGTAATTGTGATTTTGGAATTAATGTTTGGTCAATTTCTTTTCATATCCACATAATCAATGATTTTGAAGTGTTGAAACTTTCTTATTTAAATATTTTAAAGAGCTATGAGTTTTGAGGTGGAAAAGTTGTTCTCTCTGTGTTGTTTTTTCTCCCTGTTTTGTGGGGCTGTTTTGGATATGTTGTTTTTGGTTTTGGTTCTTTGGTGCTTTGTTGTCATTTCCTTTGGTGCTTTTGTTTTCTTCATCTGTTTGTGTTGGAACTCCAGTATGTAGTATTTCAATAGTAAACTTTATTGATGAATAACGATGTAAATCCTTAGTACAATATAAGAATGCAAAGACTCTCCAACTGTTTTAATTTTATTAAAGTACATTATATTCAATCTTCATTTTTCTTGGTTCTTCTGTAAATGATGTTTCTTCTATTATGGATTTGCATTATACAACACTGCCATATTAAGGCATAAAGTTACGAAAATTAGAAACATACCCTTTGTAGGTGAGAATGTTGTATGTATATATATATATATATATATATATATAAATTAGTTATCTTTTTTAGTCCTATATTGTAAAAAAATATGATTGTTTGTTGAAAAAAAAAGGACAAAACAATGGACCAATGGACCGCTAATATGAGTCGGTGAACGAGATAATTAATTCTCTAAATCCATTTAAGCAAAATTAAAAAAAAAAAAATCTAATAAAAACCCTACATGTACAGTCTCTCTCATTTCAAATTTCTTTCTCCTCTTCTCTAACGGCCAAGTCTCCTTCTCCTCCCCCTTCTCTCTTGCTCTCTTGTCTTCTTTGGCCTATCTCTCAACAGAAACCCTATCATACCCATTTTTCGGATCCATCTCCATCTTCTTCTCTTAGTCGCGGATCCAATCTCCATCTTCTTCTCTTAGTCGCGGATCCAATCTCCATCTTCTTCTCTCAGTGCGTCCTTTCCATTTTTTCGTACACTCCATTTTCGAAATCCTATCATACCCATTTCACCCATCCATCTCCATCTTCTTCTCTTAGCGCGTCCTTTCCATTTCTTCTTCTTCTTCTTTTTTTATGCTATCGTAACTGATATTTCTTGTAGTATACAGAAATAAGTACTAAATAAATTATCCCCTAAAAGAAAATTATAAAAAAAGAGGAAAAATATGTCAACCGTTTGTGTTGGAACTTTAGGAATTTTCATAGAACTCAAACCCCTTCCATAGGAATCATCACTTGATGCCTTTGCTTTCTTTGAAGGTCTCTTCCAATGATGATCGCTTCTGCTACTATCATTCTCATCTTTGAGCTCATTGACATCCTTTTGGAGGGTAGAGTTATTGCTCCAACCAAGTGAATCTATTTACCGCCTCAGTTCTCGGATAATTTGGGTTGTGATGGGAGAGGAATGTTGCTACTCACCAAATGGTGTCTATTATCCTCAAAATAGGTTTTGTGCTTCATTGCCCACCATTTTCTATATTATGGCGTCACATGCTTGCAAGGCTCTAACGTATAGGCAAACAAGTATAACTCAGATAAAGTTACACGCCTCGTGCATATCTTTCACTAATAAATGTGTTATTAATTGTTGTAATCACACATATGGTATTATGGCTATATCATTTGGAATATCTTGGTAAAAGACAAATTGTTGTCCAAATCGGTATGGACCATGTGACTTTATAGTCCAAATATTTCCACGACGGGATGATAAGTATCTGAGTGCATACTTACAAGATAGGAAGACTAAATGCAAACGATGAATCATGAGTATTAGTCATGCATAGGTTCTGAAGCTTTGTGTCTCACTGAATTCTTGCATCGTTGTGGATTAGTTCTCGTGCCTCATATTCTCCAAAATAAATAGACTCACCTTTGTCGAAAAAGTTGGTCATCTTGGGACCTCGTACTTCTACTAGAAGAGGGTAATGTGTGCCAAAATAATGGGAACCAAACATGGACATAATGCATGGGAAAGTGAAAGTCCATCCATCCGATTGGATTTGAAGCTTTCGTTGTCAAACCTAACCCATGATATATGTTGGCTAGAACTGGAATGACAAGACTGTAAATAGTTCCATTGGCCAATGAGCTTGCAATCTTGACGAGTCCAAGGCGAAGGAATGATCCCTTTAGCGGAAACACAAAAAGACATAACCAACAAGATAGAAAGATATCTAAATATATGTTTCATCCCTCAAATTGTTCTTTATTATTTGTTCTTCAAATACCATATTTTCTCTGGTGGACCATTGTCGAGACTCAATTCTCGATTCATCAAGATTTTTGGTAGATTTGGAGCATGATGCCTTATTTTGCTTGTATGTAATTGGCTTATCATAGTTTCTAGACCTAAGATACCGAGATGAAATCCAAGAACCAGTAATCACTTGGGAGTCATTCTTGAAAGGTGTCATGCAATCATTCATCTACATGCAAACTATTGAATAATACGCCTGAAAAAGATATTCACCTATTTTCGAAAGAAAGTTCATCTTATCTTGCAAATTGGCTAACTCTTTTTAAGAGAAGAGATGTCTTCCTTGTAGAAATTTCTTTTAATTGGAAAACCCCCGAATGAACACAAGTTCAATAAGGAAATGGATAGTTCACCTGCCATGGTATGAAGAGTAATAGTTGAAGGACACCAGACTTCACAAAATGCTCGAACACATCATTGTTATACGATGGTATGTTTACAAAAGAACCTATCATGACGCCAAATAAACAAGCATCATAGAGAAGTCATCAATTTCGACCAACTGCAAGCTCTAGTCACTTCCAATAACAATCAGTAAAGTTGAATTCTCCTGAGACCTTAGTTACGACACCCTAACGAGTTTGACCTTCAATTATATGATGTTTGAGAGTGAGAACTCGATTGAAATTAGAAGCCTCATCATAGATAGAAGATTGCAAGACCCATGTACTTTCTACCTGAGACAAAGTTATCTCTACTGATAATTTAGGAAGAATCAGGTTGTTGTCTAAGCTTGGCCAATAATTTTTGAAAGGGCTAGCCAATGGTTTCTCTACAGGGAGATTAAGTCCATCTTCTTTTGGTTGATTTTTATTAGTAAGTATCACACGAGAATCATTCTTAAAAAGAAAGATCACAAAAAACGAGTTAGTTTTGATGACATAGTTTAGTAAGAAAAATATATGAAAAGCAAAGTATCATGAAATTCCAGCAGGTTTTGGACTATTTCGAACTCAAGCATATGAATAATACTAAGAGATGTTATTTCCAAAGAATGCATTGATCTTGTGGTGTTACCACCTCAAAACTAAGATACAGCAAGACGTCGAGGAATGGTATGATAGAGTTTCTTAGTTTACATGAACCAAACCAAGATATAGTAAGACGTCGAGAAATGACAAGATAGAGTTGCTTAGTCTACATGAACCAAACCGAGAATGACAAGTAGGTGGTGGACTACATTCTCTAATGGTGTGTTATCGAGAGACACATGGACAACAAATTAGATGATCATATTTTGACACTTGATAGTGGATTTTAAGGATGAACATTTGTTTAACACATATGATTTGTAATGTTTATAATGCAAATAATATTTTAAGAAAAATTTTGAACAAAAACAACAAATGCAAAAACAAAATAAAACAATTAGAAGGATCAAATTGTTGGTTTATCGTTTATATCTATAAATTTAATATTAGATGTAGTTAACTAAAAATTATGTACAAAAAGCGAGTATAGCTCAATTAAGATATAGGTTTGTTCGAAAAAATGAAGTTAGTTTGAATCTCTTTAACCTAGTTACATTGTAATAAAAAAAATTGACTTGAAACATATAATATTCATTTGCATTCTCTTAAATAAATAAATAAATTTGAGAGAGTAAATAAAGCTATTGATCAAATAAATTAACAATATATTCGAAAAAGATATCCAACTTAACAAGCTATTTTTTTCAAAATTAGAAAACTAATATAAAATAGGTTAAATTTTATAAATATAACAAATCAGTACAATATTTACTCAGTACAATATTTACTACTCGTGTAACAAAATGAAAAGTCCATTAAGTTGACAATTTTTTTTTTAATATTTCAGATGTGCGCTTTCTTTTCATCGTTCTTTTTCTCCTCTTCTTTTCTGCGATTTTTTTCTTCTTTTTATCGTCTTTTTCTGCAATTTCTTTTTAAAATATCAACTATTATTTGGTCCAAGATCGTGTACAAAATATAAACGATCTTTTTTTAAAAAAATTCAAATTGTTATTTGGTTGTTCAGAGCATGTGACAAACATAAAATACAGTGAAAAAAATCGTTAAAATATTGAATAGCAAAATCTAAATGATCGTATAAAAAAAAAAATAGCCCAAAGAATCTTTAAGAAAATAATTTAGATTTGACTACTCAAATTTAACGATCGTGTACCAAAAAATTATTAAAAAATCTTTTAGATTTAGATTTGATCATTTAAATTCGAGAAGCCAAATCTAACCAATCAAATCTAAACGTTGATCTAGTAAATAATAACCAAATCTAAATGATCATTTTTCAAATATTAAACGATCGTTTCTCAAATATATTATGACCTGGATGTCAATTAATTAGAGCATTTTTGAAAATTTTAATTTTGGGTCTCCAAACTTTTTTTTCTTTCAAAATGGTTGAGTGTAAATGTTTTGTCACTTTTTTTTATATATTTTTTAAAACACTACAATAAAATATTGTGAGAGTTTGAGGTTTTGAAGCAAAGTGAACTTCAAAACTAAAATGGAACCTCTTCTCATTTTAAATAGGAAAAACAATAAATTTATACCTTTTCTAAAAAAACAAATGAGGTTTAAATCGTTTTATAAAATAATTTAATAATTTCTTTACCATTTTTCATAAACCATGTACATCCAAGTAGAATTGAAACTTTTCGTTCATATCAATTGATGAGTGAATTTTAAAAATGTTCAATAAATTCTTTTAACTTTCATTTTGTGTTTAAAAACTCTTATGAGAAATTTGGAAAATTTGAAAGTTAACTAATTTATTTCATATAAAATAAAAAAGTAAAATAGATACAATAAAAAAAAATTAAGAAATTACATTAAAACACATAATTGGAAGTTGGAGGACCAATTTGATTCCGCTTACGGCTTAATTAGTTACACGGTTCAAAAAGTTAAAAAGTTCTCAGAGACATTTTCACGATAAAAGATGGATTTATATCTTTGGAGTTTGAGTTGTGTCCGTTAAAATTCTAAAATAATATAATAACGTAAACTCTAAAATTTGATAGATATATCAATTTACCAATTTTAGTTAATAAAAATTTTAAAAAAATTAAGTAGACTTGTTTTGAATATGGGTCTTACAAAATAAATGATTAGAAGAGATGCACAAATAATTGGAAAACGAAAAATGTGTGTAAACGTTTAAAAGGATGAAGTTATGAAAGTTGAAAAAGGAAGATAATAGAAAGTGTAAATAATGTAAGATTTAAAGGCATAGGATTTTTTAAAAAGGGGTATAAACTGATGGGTTTGACCCGACCCGAACAGACTAAGCAGCCGACCCGAAAAGCTTCTAATGAACCGGAGAAGTGAAAGATTTGTCATATTGCAATTTCTCAGCTTCCAAACTAAACCTAATCAGAGTTCCTAGTTTCCTCTCAGATTCGTGTTTCAGCTTCCAAAGGTATGAGTTTTTTAGCCCAAGAATTCTTCCCTTGTTTTTAACTTTTTTATTTGTTTCTAAGCTTTTTCTTTATTTTTTTTTATTTTTTATTCTTGTTCGATTTTTATTATCAGATCCAACATTCATCGATCGTGTATGTTTTGTATTTTCCGGTGCTTTTGATTTCTTCTATCATTTGGGATCGTTTGCTCTGAATTTTTCCAAGAAATCGATGGAGTATTATGTTTTTTTTGTTTTACAATATTCATTTCTTTCTTCTACCTCTCAGTAGTCGTTTGTATTTGAGGGTTTTTCCCCTCTTGTTGCATTATATGATCTGATTCTTGTTTTTGATAGACATTCAACTTTCCAATTTTGAAATGGGGGGTTTCCATTTATTTGGAATGGGATCAAGTTTAACGAGTATTATTACGTGGGAACAAATCGTTGGATTGAAAGCAATTGCTTTCCCTTTGGTCAAAATTGCAAGGTTCTCCATATTTCAGAGTATCTTCCTTTTTTAATGTTTCATTTCTGAACCTGAAATCTAATCTCATGGCAACGACGGTCTTAAAAGATTGAGTTTAGCTGGAGACTCGTTAATTACAAATCTCTTTTTTTAAAAAAAAAAAATATATATTTATATATTTTTTCTGCCATTCCTCAAATGAATGCTTGAGTTAAAGGCATGGACATCTCGAATTTGTGGAATAAAGTTCATGGTTTTGGTGTCAGTATTTTTGTACAAACTAAAACAATGACCTTTTTCTTTATTCATATTGATGCTTAATTTGAATTGTTTTTCAGGTTTTCTTGCGTGCTCTTTCCCTCCAAGTCAGTACTCTTTGTTAGCCATGTGAGTATCCCCCTTTTCTTTCCTTTCTGTTTTACCATGTACTATTATCTTCTTGCCTTTTTATTTCTTACACAATGAACTTTTTTATTGTCTGCTACATTACTATAGATTTGTATCCCTGTAGTCAAGTGCTGTTTTGTTAGCGTTTATATTTTTATTTGGTATTCATAAATTTCTAAGCCACTATTCTTCCTTTGTAAGTATAGCTCATTGCTGTCAGAAGAGTTATTAAGGTGGACTGTAAAGCACATACTGGGGCAAACTTTTCTCTGAATATTGATATTTTGAGCAACTATCATGACAAGTATCATCTCTCTGTTAGGATCTTACTTGAACAGGATCTGTTCTATAGGTAGTAAACTATGACCTTGAGTTCTAAGGAGACAAGTATCATCTCCCTGTTGCTGCAATTGAAAAGATGAAATATAAAAGCGCTGATGAATTTTGCACACATTGGAAAGAATCGGTTTGCTGAAGATTTAGTTTCAATGAGACAGTAGATGTGCTAGCATTTAGTAGATGTAGCATTTTGTTCGCTTGGTGATGTGATCAACATTTTTGGAGATTATTAAGGTTTAATAATCAGCAGGATAGTTGCATCATTGCATGTCTTCTCCATACCCTCTATCTTTATCTTTCATAATGTTAAAGATTATTTGTTTTGATGTCAACTTATCTATGTTTCCTTGATTCTTCATAATATGTAGGGCGGATGAAGAGCCTGTTGATCAGAAGAGGTATCTTGAAGAAGCTTGCAAACCCAAGTGTGTGAAACCACTACTTGAATATCAGGTACATTGTGTTTTATTGATACTTTGTTGTGGGGGATTGATGAGTCTTAGTGAAGTTGGATATACTAATTTCTTCAGTTGTTAGACTTGTATTCATTATTCATTCTTTTTTTCATAATTACTCAACTTTAAAAGTCTGGTCTCATGAGTAGGTATGTTTCTATTCTTTTATTTGGTTAGAAATTAATCTGTCACTATGCTAGATTGAAGATTTTGCATCTCTCCAGTGAATGCGTTCATTATAAATGAGTAGATTTTCTTGTAGCTTCAAACTTTTCTTTGTGACAGAACGGGCAGCCACTGGCCCACCATTGACTCAGTCTTATAGGTCTTTCTGGAGAATAACGAAGCTTAGTTACAGGAGTGAGTTTGATATTAGGTACTTTCTGACAAGACTTGGGCTTCGGCTTGTCATGGTGAATACCAAAATACCATCCTTCAAGAGCAGGAACTGATGGATAGAGGGTAAAGAGAGAAAAAAAATGAAAAGGAAGTTAGAATTGGATTTGGCTCCACCTTTGTTTCTGAATTTTCTTTTGGAAAAAACCAATTGATGTCACCTGGTCCTGATCCCGATCAATAAAGCCGCGCCTCCAGGATAAAGTCTTTCTTTGGGCTGTATGATATTTGGAACATTATTTGGATATTGTGGGCATATTAATGATTTAACTAATAAGTGGTCGTAAGTAAATGAACTTAATAATAAAACAAACAGAATGAAGTCGCTCAAATGCTAAGTAGCATCATTTAAATTCTCATTCTTTTAGTAATTCCAACAACATATTTCATCATTCTGTTTCAATTCTGGGTCCTATCTTGCCATTAAAAGTAACAGGAAGAAAGTTGCTAGTGCAACCAGTTTTTTGGTTTTGGATGAGAATCTTTTCACCTGACAAGCTTACTTTTGGTCTCCTTATGTTGGGTTTTCTTTGTATGCTCTTGTATATTCTTTGTTAAGAAGTTGTTAAGAAGCCTAGTTTTTTTGTCCAAAGCTGTTAGTGCAACCTTACGATGAACACAATTTGACCCTGTGCAATTATGGTGAAAGATCCTTGCTTAGCATGGCAATCATTTTGGTCATGGAGGCAACAATAACCTTCCTTAACAAATTGTCTTAGCTCCCTTTCGTGAATTCAAATCAATATTGAGGACAAAGATATCCTTTTGCCAAAGCTTTAGATATCTCATGTTTCACTGATTCTAGTTGATACTGTGCTTTGGGGTTCAAGTTGACTTGGTCATTCGACATCCTTTTATTGTGAGTTTGATGAATCTCAAAACATGTGTTGGACTTCTTTTTCCTAGGATGCTAGACCTTACCAAATTTGGAGAATTGTTTATTTTGACCTTCATATATGACCTGTTTCCCCTAGTTTTTATGTTTTCCTCTGGATTTTGATTTTGAATACCACTTGTAATTACTCTACAGGTTTAATTTTGTGTAATTTCGTGTAACTGGAGTTCTTTTAGTTGAGCTCCCCATTCTTTTTTCCTATGAGTGTTGAGCTTCCGACCATCATTGGTTGATCAGTGGTAAAAAAGGAAAGTCTTTCAGTAACTAATTAAGAGGTTATAGGTTGACCCATTGGAGACACTCTCAACCATCATAGGTTGACCTAGTGGTTCAATTCATGGTGGACACTTAGATAGGAATTAATTTTCTGAGTTTTTTTGAAACCCAAATGATGTAGGGTATGTAGGGTCAAGCGGGTTGTCCCATTAGATTAGTTGAGATGCGCCTAAGCTAACATGGACACTCGAAAGATATCAAAAAAGGAAAGAAAGAAAAAGAAAAGAGAGTTGAGCTCCCAAAAATATGTATTTTCCCTGAAAATTGGCAAAGTTTATTTAGTCTCTCATATGAGTTTCAGATGATGTCGTTGCTAATATTTTAGTTTATTAACCATGTCTGAGCAGATTCAAATTCTATCAATAGTATAAAGATAAGGTAAAAATGATGGTTATTGTCTTTCCATGTCATAGGCATGCGTGAAGAGAATCCAAGGAGATGACAGTGGTCATAAGCATTGCACTGGACAATATTTTGATTACTGGTCTTGCATTGACAAATGTGTAAGTAGCTCTTGGTTCTGTTAGAAACTAAATTGTAGAAAAAGTTGTACACATAAACAAGTTCATTTTAGAAATAAAAACTGAAATAATAACCTTGGAACTAACTTGAAATACACTTTTTTCTTGCAGGTTGCACCAAAACTATTGACGAAACTAAAGTAATGGGAGAGTTGTTAGGGATGTGGGGATCCTATCCTTTTGCTTTTGCAGCATTTTTCTG
Organism: Cucumis sativus; assembly: GCF_000004075.3. Lineage (NCBI taxonomy): Eukaryota > Viridiplantae > Streptophyta > Magnoliopsida > Cucurbitales > Cucurbitaceae > Cucumis > Cucumis sativus. Next base: position 14,488,129 of record NC_026657.2, read on the forward strand.
ATTTTTTATGCAATGTCGTTTTGTGAACTTGATTTTTGCATCAACAAAAAATGCCAAGGGCTGTGAAATTTTATAAAAACTGCCAGACCTTTAACCATGGTCAATAAGAAAGGAGATTGGATTCACGTTTGGAGATTTTGAATAACTTCTTCCTTCAATTTTATGGTTGCTTTATATAAACATTAGTGATAGATGAATTCTGGTTTCAGAAAACAAATGTTTAGTAAGGTGTGATCCATTTTTTAGTTTGCTGTTCTTTGATTTATAAAAAATGGCTGTGTTGTTTGAGAATAAGTAGCCGGTTGAGGTTCAATTTGGCAGAAGTAGATCACTTTTTTGGGTCTAATACCTGTCTTCATATCCTAACTTGTATTAAATAACCATGACTGCTGCTCAGATGTCTTGTAAACGATGTGAGCCTTCTTGATTTCTTAAACGTGGTTCCTTCATACTATATTGGTAGGAGATGATGATGTTTCATCTTGTCTGACCCAAGCCTTTCTCAAATAAACCCTTTGCTAAATGAACTGCTTTTTGTTTTTTTTTTTTTTTTTTTTTTTGAACTCGGAAAATTTAACCATCAATATTTGTAATGATCGAACATTGTAGGAGAGACTAAAGTATAGGATTATAGTAACAGTAGCTAGCTAATCTCGTACTTTGTTGCATGATTTTTAAAGATTAATGTTAATTTTATTTCATACATATCTTATTAACTTTTAAATATGGGTTCTAAGGTGTTAAAATTTTAAAATTTGTGTTTAATGGTTCTTATTTTTTCAAAGATTTTTTTTTTTTTTGAAAATCTATTTTATCTTAATTTTATGATCTAAGTGCTAAATTTTGAATTTTAAAACTTTGGATGGTTAGACATTTTGGTTCTGATCTGATGGGTTTGTGTTTGTATGTATCATTCTTGTTTCAAATAATTAAGTCAAAAAACCTCGATCGGTGATCCAATCCAACAAGTTTATATCCATAAATGGATTTGCTAGTTTTGACCATTAACTTTTAATATTAATTTTGAGTATGTGTTAATAATTTATAGGAACAAAATTGAATTTTATTTAAACGTGAAACAAAAAATATTGGATCTATATCTATTATTCTAAGTTATTAGGAAATAAAATATTAGTTAAGTCGTCTATGTAAAATTTCACATCAAAACTCGTCGTCTAGGAAATAAAAACAACTCTTTTTGCCATTGTATTATTTTTCATCCCAATAATTAATTGCTTCTTGATATATATTAATTTTGTTCCCACCATATTTGTGTATCATATGTTAGCTCATAGTTTATATTATTCGTTTTATCTAATCTCTGTTACTCAAATAGAAAACTTTAGCTCATATTTGTCCTAAAGAAATTTACATCTAAATTACAATATGGACATGATTTTCTATGATTAGTCTATACCAAGTAGTGTAACCTAAATAAGAAGTTTGAGTCTATATCGATGTGCATTACATCCAGTTCAAAAGTTCAATTTTTCATTATGTTTCTTGTTGTTGTAGTAAATAGAACTTTTCAACCAAAAATTAGGATAAAATGTCTAAAATAATTATAGCAAATCAAATTGAAACTAAAACCATGAAATCTCATTTGTAATTTTAATTAGCTTTCTTATATTGATTAGGACAAAAAAAACTTTCACATCCCAGATTCCTATTTCCATTCCGTACGTGAAATAACACAAATTACCAAAATAATATTTATTCTTTCTTTGTGTGAATTCTTACAAAATTCTTATCAGAAAATCAAATCATGGAAAGAAAGAGACTACAAGTATAAATACAAATTTGGATCAAACGTAACAGAGAGTAGAAAGAAAAGAAAATTAAAATCTTAACCATTTCATAAACATGAACCCTAACTTGAATCTCCCTCAAAAAATGGCAAATCTTCACCGGTTAAAAACATCTCAATTACCATTTGATTTTGAGGAGAGGGATTCAACAACCCATTTCTTGTTTCCACTATCACTATCGCTGCCACCACCGCCTTTACCATCTGTGACCGTCTCTCCCGTCATCGATGTCGTCATGTGTTCATTCTCTTTGTTAATGAGCGAAGAAATAGCGGCCGCAACGGCAACTCGAAACTTAGGGTCAGAAGCAATGGCAGACACGGCATCGGGCGTGAACGGTGGTGGCTTATTATCATCGGTCGGTTTCCACGTGCGACGGTCGAGAGGACCAACAAGATGATTAGGTTGAAAGTTGGAATGGTAAAAGGAATGGGGGAAGTGGGAGGTTGAGGAGGTGGGGAATAATGGGGTGAAAAGATGGTTAGTAGGGTTTTGAGTTTGGAGGAAAGAAGGAGAAGAAGAGTTAAGAATATTAGGGTTTAGATGAAGAGAATTAGAAAGATTGGTATTATTAGTATTAGATGAGTCTAAGAGCATAAAGGAAGCAGAAGCTGCTGAAGCTGTGGAAGCCATGGCTGTTGCTCCAACAGGGAGAGGATGATTATGTGTTCCTTCGTATGTTGTTATTAGAATTGACATGTCTTCTAAGCATCTTTGTACCTAAACAGTAAATATGGTAATAAAGCTTTAATCTTTACTCCTCCAACCATTACAATATATATATTCTAATTCCAAAAATGCAATCTTTTACTTCTCTTAACATGAAAAATCATACATATGTTTTTCTTTAAAAAAATATAATGAATAAAGTTCAATTTTATTTTTACAATTGCTTAAGAAATCATATGAAACACAAAATTAAAAATAAAACTTAATTTATGGAATTGATCAAGTAAGCGAGATACCCACTAAAATTAAATTAAAGAACTAAACTTATAATTTAACTCTTGAAAAAGAGAAAAATACCTGTTTTCTAACTGGGCAACCCGGTGCAACAGTGCAACGATAATATGCTCGAGGGCATGGATTTCCCTTTGCAATTTTTTGACCATATTTTCTCCATTGGCAACCATCATTCATCTACAGCAATATAATATTATTAATTGTTAACATAAGATACTAACATGAGTATAGTTCAAATAGCATAACACATATATTTTGAACGAAGAGGTTAGAATGTACGATGTCGTATTAACAAGGAAAAAGAAACTTACAGTAGCAGATTCACATCTTGCTCTTACAGAAACCCTAGCTTTTCTGTTTTGTGGGGGTGCCATTGCTTGCAATTCAGGCCTTTGTGGTTTGTTTTGGATTGAATTGAAATTTGACATTATTATTGAATTTTCCTTGTTCTTAATTTCTCTTCTTTCTTCTTCTATTAATAATTCCCTATCATTATCTTCTTGTTCCAAATCATCATTACTGTTTTTTGTATGGAGCCCTAATGATAACCCCAGTTCACTCTCCCTCATTTCGTCTTCCTTCGATGCCGACCCAACTCGTCTCTTCTTCTTTGCCATTTCTCCGAGTTCGAGGTCGTGTTTTGTTAGTTCTTCGTGCCTTTTGTTCTCATTTCCATGGAATGATAGGAAGTTATGATCACACTCCTGTGTGTATATATATCAAAAGAGAGAACCAAATTAATTATATATATGTATAGCTAATTGTGTAATTGGGACAAAATTAATATCTTTTAATTTTCTGGATTAACTTTCTTGATCAATTTTGGAAACAATTTGATAAATACCATAATCCTTATAAACTTAATTTTTAAAAATAAAAATCAACAAAAAACGAAAAAAGAAAAAAATGGGTTTACTATTCATTTAGTTTTTTGTTTCAAAAAGTTAAATCTATGACAAATGCAACTTTTCACTCCTAAATTTCTTGATTTATTTATCTACTAGTTTTCATCCATATTTTAAAAAGCCAATCCATGTTTTGGAAACTAAAAACAAAAGTAATTCTAAAAAAGAGTTTTTGTTTTTAAAGTTTGGTTAAAAAATTAAACCAACCCATTTTACTCAAGAAAGTTGTAATGTTTTGTAAAAAAAATTAAATGAACTAAATTATTATTAGTAGTAGTAGTGTGTGACAGTTAATTTTAGATGTATAAGAAAAATACAAAATTAGGTAATTAATAATATATTTAAGGAAGGGAAAATTTGTGAGAGTGAGAAGCAAATTAGGGGGTCAATATTAGCACAAAATCCAATGAGTAGATTATTATAAAAATGAACTGAGCTGAAAGGAAATTAATGTTGGCAGAAAATTGAACATACATTATATATAGACCTCATCATACTTCTTTATTCATTTAAATTCTTCACTAACACCAAAAAAAATACCTTACTTTAAAGGCTACCTTTTTTGTGTGTTTAATTGCTTTTCTTTATTTAATTATACATAAACCACTCTTAATTAACTTTGGTTCACTTAATTTACTTTTGTTTACTATTCACTTTCAATTTTTTTTTAATATTTTCTAATCATTTTAGTCAAAGTGGATTTTTTTTAAGATTTGGATGAAAAAAAAGTAAATTACTAGTAGATGTAGCATAATTCAAAAGATTTTTGTAACAAAAATTTATATCAAGTTCTCAAAATTTGTTACGGATATGATAAGTTATTCTTTATATATCTTAATAGTTATATTCGATAATCACATACATATAGTATCAATACTGAAGGAGAAGAATAAGAATAGAGTAATTAAGAAAAGGTTAAAAGATATAAAACAATCATAAAATTAATAAAAAGGGGTTACCAGCTTGTTGTTGAGGTTATTGTTTTGTTGAAAGAAACCAATTTTCATTTCAAGATCATAATAATCTTTCATTGTCTGTTCCACAGCTTTTCTCAACGCCTTATTCTCTTCTTTGATTCGATCCATTTCCATTTGTAACTCTGAAATCTAACCCCCCCAAAACACCAAATATTAATATGAACATCATATATATATATATATATATATTTGTGATAAAAGAGATATATCAAGGAATTTTAATGCAATTAATTACCTCTCCTACATTAGTATTGTTATGTGGCAAAAACACTTTTAAGCCAGAAGTAGTCGAAGGAACAACGTGATGATCAATATCAATTTCTTCTTCTTCTTCTTCTTCTTCTTCTTCTTCTTCCTCTCCTTCTCCTTCTCCTTCTTCTTCACGATCATGATCATCTTGACGTTGTTGTTGATCATTCTTTTGGTGTTTGATCAAATGATGATGATGATGCTCTTCCTTGTGATGATCTATTTTGAGTGATAGATCAATCTCCATAAGAATTTTCTTCTTTCTCTCTTTTTCACTGTTGAGATTATGGAAAGATTTTAATCATATCAAAAACTCTCTCTCTCTCTCTCTCTCTTTTCTCTTTATTTGTGTTTTTTGTTTGGTTATTAATACAAATTTTGAGGCACCAAAGTCAATTCTCTCGTCTCAATGGAAGAATTATTATTATTACACACACACACAAGCCTGCCCTTGCATCTTGGCTTTGACTTTAATGGGGTCCCCCTTTATTATTAATTAACCCTCAATTCAATCACCCCCTTCATTTTAATTCTCTTTAAAACCCCCCAAACCCTAAACTCCATCTTTATTTTTATATTATACATCAATCGAGAATGTGTTTACCCTCTACCCACTTAATTAATTAGTTGTACGAGCAAGACACATGTTCATATGTTTATAATTTTTAGTACAACAATTTTAGGAATGAGAATTAAATCTCTAACTTTTGAAGAGAAAAAATCATATCGATTATTTGTTGAAATACATTCACTTTGAACTCTCAATAATGTTTTATTAGAAGATGCAATATCATTATACTTCTTGTCGCTTGCACGATTATTAGGGATAACTATGTTGGACAGTTTGTTATAATATTAGGAGAATATTTTGCATTTCATCTCAAAATCAATTGATATATATACGTCCTACTAGTTGCATTAGCAAGAGAGTAGGCTCTTAAGTTCTTTCATTCATGAATGAGCTAGGTCTCACAAGTTTACATTTCGTAATTAAACTTATACATCTCACAAATATGGTGAGTTCTTTATGCATTATCTTTCTCAAGTTAGGGCCTCTCTTCCTTAGATTTATAATTCCTGCAACATATAATTCTTCAGTATTTATTTGGGTTTGATGGCTATAATAACATATTACAAATACACAAGATTTCATATGTTCTAAAACTAATCACTAATATAGGAAAGAAAAATCTATCGTAGTTTATTAAACTGTGAGGTCCGTAGCTATGATACCACATCAAATAAATACAAATATAGACTTTATATTAAAACCAAATGACAGTATAGAAAAAAAGTATATATTTTATTAAAATTGTGAAGTCTCTCAATCTCTTTCCATGTGAAATCTTATTCGGGCGAATAATGTGATAGCTACGTTGAGTATGTTTTTACCCTCGAGTGAAAAATCGGATTTAACCATAAGTATGTGATAAAATTCAATTTTGATTGAATGCCTTTTTTCAACTATGTGATTATTAAGAGAAACTTTAGCAGCCGTATTTAGCCTAACTTTTAATTAATTAAAGACAGCCACATCAATTTATTATAGCTAATTATCGTAGCCTCTTTAGTTGGGCCATTAAACACATCTTGTGAAGGCACAAATAATTCTGAAGGCTTAATTGGTTCTTAACTAGTTAAGTTTGTTTTTCTTTAAATAAAAAACAGAATTAAGGAAAATTATCCTTTCACATCTTAAATTTTTTACTACAATTCTAAACAAAAACACTCAAAAGAATTTTTGTTATGATAATGGAGAAATCACACAAATAGCAAATAAAAATAAATTGATTTTTGAAATGATAATTAGTATTTTGATTTCGACTTAAATTCATGTTTTGATCCTATATATCAAATTTAATATCATAACAAAATATTATTGTAATGAAATTCTTGAATGTAAGGTGTGTGTTGTGTTAACTAATGGTTTTGGTTAAAGGGTGTTTGAATTGAACCCTAGCATATATAGGTTATTTATTGAATTATGTATGTGTGATTAAAATTTATAATTAGCTGTTGCATCACTGTCCTTATTTATGGTGTTTGGACTTAGAGATTAAAGAAATATAAAATGAAATGAGTTTGTTTTCTAAAATATATATAAAAGAGAATGCAAACTCAACATATCATCAAACTCATTAATTAAATAATGAGTGTTTAACGAAATCCCATGAGAAAGAGAAACCTTGGGATCCGATCTTGAAATGGTCAACTCGAAGACCTCATAACTCTACACCCATGTTTCTCTATTTTTCTTTTTCTTTTTCTTTATATATATATATAGAAATTATTATAAAACTTTGTAACTTTTCAACTACAAATTTTGCCAAAGTATGATTTAAGAACAAATAATTACTATTTATGCTAATATACTAATAACCAGTATATCTTTTTTTTGAGTGATTTAATTATAACTTATAAGAGAGCTCCCAACTTGAGTGATTTGCCTTGAAGAATTACTATGATGAGAGATTTTTAACTTTCAAAAATATTTTATTCTAAAAATTTTAAAAAGTTTGATACGTGACAACTATTTGTAATGTCGATTATTACACAAAAATGATTGAAGTTAGGAATGTACCTAAGTATTTTTCTTTTGAGCGAAACACAAAAACCAAACTGAAAAAAACATACGATTGATTCTTCGATTTAGTTTTTAATAATCTTAATAACAAGCAAAAGTAAAGATACATTTAATTTTTTTTGAAATAATCAACAATAATAATAATCTAAAAGATGGACTAAAATTGAATGAATGAAAATACTAAGACAAAAGTTGGTATTAAACTTTTTTTTTTAGCAATATATCATTCTCCAAAAGATAATTTTTGTCATGTTATTAAGAAATTGTTTCTTTAAGTTAAGTTATTTTATTTTATTTATTAGGGTTCTAAAAAGCTACTATATATGGATAAGTTTAGAAGCTACCTTTTAAAATAAAATTTGAATAGAGAGAGAATGAAAACAAACAATAATAGTTAATAAGAAAATGGTTAATTGATTTATGAATATTAATATAATGTCTACCATCATTCACGTTACCAATGGGAAATAATACTAAAATATAGATGACATATGTCATAGTGAAATATGAATTTTGTTGTTAATAATTTCATCCCTTTCTTTCGCATAAAGTACAAAATTAATTAAATAATGTCATATGAATATATTAGCTATATGGTTTTACATATGGAAGCATTGATTTCTAGATCTATGGAATATTAAACAATAATTATGTGAACTCTATTCCATTATTTTAAGAGTCAAAAGCCAATTGTTATTATTGCATAACCTATATGGTATTTTATAATTGAAGAAGGATTTTCCCCCTTATTTAAGATCATTTTTCAAAGGATAACATGTAGCATAGAGTATTATATTAAATTATACTCTTACTTAGTTTATATTTTCTAAATATAATATTGTTTTTTGAAACTTTGAGTAGATGATCTTTTGGAATGTTAATGATAAAATGCAAAGAGAAACAGAATTAGGATAGGTAAAGATGATAATGGCATATATAGGTAATTTAAAAAGAAAAGAAATACTACTTTTAGTGTTGGTATAGTTAATTTAGAGAAATAATTGTGTTAGTTTGTTTGAAAGATTTAACTTTTTAAAGGTTTAGTAAAATAGTTATTTTAAGTATTATTGTTCATACATCTCAATTTACTAGTTCTTAGTGGAGTTCAAATCCAATTTTTAGTCGTTAAATATTTATTTATACTATGTGAATTTTCATTAAAAAAAAGTATTGTAATTTTTATTGTTACAATTTTTATATTATGTATTGGACATTATTTATACAGCATCACACATGTAGATCAGTTGTATATATATATATATGCTATATATTAAGTGGCATATAAATGAAGTCTAATATTTGGTACATCAAAATAGAGTGTGGACTAAAAGTCTATAAAAGATATTAAATGTAAAATGAAAACTTAGTTAATAGCAAGAACTAGATTACAGTTTTACTTTATTCTAATTACAACTTATTATAATAATAATAAAAAGAAAAACATTCCATTTTAATTATATATATATATAAGTTAAGGACCTTAAACATAATCATTTTCGTCCTCTTAACAAAATTTTAACTAATTTTTTTAAAAGAAAATAATAAAGTTCTATTCAATGATCATTTCATTTTTGAATTTAAAGTTTACTTTTTTTTTTTGTTTTTTTTTTTTTTTAAAAGGAATCCATTATTTATAATAACAAGTTCTTTTATGTTTTGATTTTTTTTTACAATGATTTTGTCTTCCATTTTTATTTCTATTTGATCATATGCTTGTTTTCTTTAAAATATATTTGAATTCTTAATCAAATCTCAGAAATAATATATATATATATATATATATATATATATATATATATATATTTTTGTAGTTTTTTTTAATGTGGCTTCACTTGAATTTTGAAAAACCAAAATGGTAATTTGAACGGTAGATTTTCTAAAATTAATTAAGTTTATGTAAAATCTATATGTGGAGTTACTTTTATCTTATTATTTACTTTCAAACAATGTTTTCAAATTCCATATTCCATGCCAAGTTTTAAAACTTAACTTGGATAACAATTCAAATTTATTGTTACCTCTGAAGAAATAAAGACTATTATTACCAACCATTTTTTTTTTAAAAATATCCAATAGTTTTCAATTGGAGTCTAAATAATTTCGAAATAGAGTCTAAGTGACACGTTAGGCAAAAATTCGAGAATTTACAAAAAATTTAGAATTGGTTAAGGAAATGATCAACATGAATGACATAATTTAGTGATTATTGAAGCATTTACTTTTTATAAAACAAAATGTTAAATTGCATCATTTCGATCATCCTCAACCTCTCTCAACAAGATGTAATGACACGGAGATCTATTGAACACTAACTTAATGTCTTTTTGGCCAACTGTAGTTTCCTTAAACATATATAGTTGCTTAGGAGTTAACTTAATTTTACTATTGGAGACAGTCTTGGCTAAATGAGAACATGTCGTATTTGCAAGAAAAAAATTTTATGTACAAATTTTGATGACTACAGGCATCTGCCAAACAGAAAACACATATAACAGGAAAAAAAAAGAAGTAATTTGTCTAAAAATTTGGGGCTATATATCTCAATCTAATCTCAGCCGAGAACAACATAAATCATGAAGAACTCAGGTCATTTACACCAGGACGCCACAAGAGTAGGTTCTAATTAATGCATTCTATATGAAAAATCTTGGGCTAAATCTATTCCAAGAGCCAACACCTAATGTATACAAAAAATACAAATATGGGTCAATCTAGAGGCTCATTCAACAAATTTCGAGACAATTTCATCCAATCTCAATCGAACCTACGTGAAATTAAAGACAAGATATGCAAATATATATCAACTACTTTTAAAGCAAGTCTTGAACTCTAGTTGAAAGAAGGGCTAACAAACATAGTTACCACTAAACTACCTAATAATATTAAGCATTAATTAGTTTTGTTTATACATATTATATGAAGACAATAAAGTTGAGGGGAGGCTCAAGCCCCCTGAGCCTATACTAAATCCGCCCGTGAGAGAGAGCCTACATTTTGAATTTGAAACGATTATATTAAATTTTAGTAACAATAATCTTAGTCGAGATATCCCAAGAAAAAACACTACAACGAGTTTAATTTCAAACACAAAAAATGTACTATTTTTGAAACGTAAAATCGAAAACGCATGGTTGGAGACAATTTCCCATAAAAGTTTCACTAAAAAAAAAAAGTAGTAATCAATTATTGCAACAAGTTGCAAAAATGAAGGTTAAGGATATTTAAGAAACGTAGAGTATACATAAAGTCCATAGTTTTAAATGTTATTAAAAGAATAAATGGATAATGTATTTAAACATTATATATAGAAATTACATTAGCAATAAAATAACACCTTTATATAAATCTACCTCCAAAATTAGGGATGGATGGATTGATAGGACGTAGAGTTTTTAAAGACATATATTTTCCTTTGCACGGGTTGAACTTCAAAAATCACACTTATCTTCAACACATATTTTAGTAATCAAATCAAATCAAATACAAAATATATATATTAATCACAATTGACAAGCTCCATTTTTTCTATTCTTCATATTCAACAACTTCAACCTATCAATATTATTTCACTTATGTATAGCCTTGTACGCAACAAAAACCATTCTTACAACCATTTCTGGACTTATTCAACAAACACTTCAACACATATCTATCTCTATTGTTTTCTTTTTTCTTAATACTCACTCTCTTCTAATTTCCATCATTTCTTTTATAAAAAAATCCTACAACGGTACATGTGTTAGTTGAACGGCGCTCATAAACCTCTAAATTATGTGTACGTAAGAATACTTTTAAATTCATAATCTATAATCTAAGTCTCTCTTGTTTGTTTGTATTCGTATCTTACTAATTTTAGGATCATATTCATTGCAAACTTGAGCATGGACCTCTATCATAAAAACCTTAAAAATTTTGGTCCACTTATAAGACTTTTACCCTTCCATTTAAGTCTATTAATTTCTATTTTGTTCAATGTTTTTCTTATGTGTTATAGTCAAAATACTTTGTTATCCCTTTTTCTTAGAAAAAAAAAATTAGAAGATTGTTGATATAAAATTCTTTCAAAATTGTATTTAATTAAGAAACTATGATTAATTTATGGGTGATGTATTATGTAATTAAAGTAGCTGACATGATCATTTAGTATTGTTGATATTGTTTATAAATAGTTTGAAACCAACAATTAAATTTATGTTTACTTTCCACAACAAAATTCATAATCACTTTAATTTATTTAATTTATTTTCTTGACTTTTAAGATAGATGAGTATATTTTTTTTCCTCCATTTTTTTTTTTTAAAAAATAGATTCCTTTAGATCATTATTTAGCAAATCTTAAAATTGTAGACCGTAGTTAATTAGCTGATATATTCTTTTAGGTTATATCAAAACTATATATTTTGAAATTTTTCTATGAGGTTTAATTTTAATTTTAGTATGAATTAATAATAATTTGTAATAATTAGGGTACTGTATACCTTATATATACTAACCCTATTGGCTAAGTTGAGATGACTTAACCATCTACTAGGCCTTTGTCACTAGTAATTCAAGGGAAAAGCCCTAACTTCTTCTAAGCATATGGTTTATTAAGAAAAAATAACTTCAATTTTACTTTTTCTTAAAGTAAATTATTTACACACCCACCAAATCAAATCATTGATGCAGTGTATATAAAACTATCATACACCAAAAATAGCTCAACGAATAAGATTTGAATTACCATTTTGGAGATTATATTGATGGTACGAAATCTTAGTTCACAATTATTAAAAATATAGTACAAAATGCAAGAAAGATAAGTACTTTTCATGTAAGATGAACTCTTGAAATTCAGCAACTAAAACTTAAAAGGTAAAACTTCTTAACTTCAATTGACATGTAAGAGCTAACAATTATTAGGTAAGCAAATACATAACTATGTGGGTTTAAAGATGTTATTGATGTTGTGGTGGGTGAAATTTTGAACCCAAGTTGTGAAATGAAATTAAAAGTAGCTACGAAATATCTTCCATTAATTATTAGGTCGATGAAATCTAATACGAAAAAAAAAGAAAAACTAGTTCAATACTTTTATAGAGACATTCTTTATGAATACTAAAGAGCCAAATCTCGTCTCACTATTCATTATAAAACCCTAAAATTTACTGTTAAGATATTTAACTCCAAGTGTTGGGCCTATGTGACAAATAATATCTTCTCCAAAATTTAAATTTTATGTCAATTGCCATTGGGGCACAAATATTAGATGAGATTACATATATATATATATATATATATATATTCTCAATTTGTGCATATACATATGTGTATTGAAATAGATGTGCATATTGAACGAGTCACACATTACTACATATATAATTGGCTGAAGTGTGAATTGGATGAGAGAATAATGATATTTTGTTCTAAAGTTTAAAGATAAATGAATGTTACCAACAGAAAATAATAATAATAATAATAATAATAATAAAACACAAAACAACCTTTAAATATACTTTTTTGGGAAAACTTATCAGTTTTTTCTAAAAAAAAAAAAAAAAAACTATTGGCATAACAAAGGTCTATAGGTTCCCATGTTGAACATCTAGATCAACTAGGTTAATGTGTTTGCACCCTCACCACATACGTCCTCATCTTAGTAGCAAATATCATGCCATAGAAATAGACAATTAAGCACACATCATAATCAATTAAACTTCAAAACTTTCATAAGCAAATGAATCTCTCAATAAAAAGATTTTGTCTTCAAAAATTATGCATACATCAATTATAAATCATTCATTTGAACAAAAATAACAATAATGTAAAAAGTAAACGTTTAGATGATTTCAAATGTAATCTTGATAAAATTGATTTTCGTTATTAGATTAGGGTTTAAAATTCTTTATTAGTGTAATTTTAGAGATTTGGTAATTTATAAAGATTCAAAGAATCAGACGATCATAAAATATTGATTAATAAGTAAGCTGAATGGTTTAGAAACAAAGAAGAGCAATGTTTCTTTATATAGAGCAAGAGAAGAGAGAGAGTAATTAGCAAATTAAAGATAGTGAATGATAGAGAGGAAAGTATTAGAGTCTTGGGTTGCTTACACATCTAAAACTTAGAGTTGACCTCCAATATTAATAAACAAATAACAACCATTTCAATTTTCTAAGCAAAAATTATATATTTCAATTTCAAAGCTCTTATTCTCTCTCTCTCTCTCTCCAAATTTTCCATGCACATATCTTCTTTTAAATAATTTAATATGGCCATTATATATCTTCCTCTCTCAATTTTAACATATTTTTATTTCTATTTTCAACTTAACAGAGATTGTTTGTGTGTGAATTCTTTTATATATATATATTGATTTGTTTGGTTTTTATTTAGTTTAATAATTGATAGTATAGAAGTTGAGCCTAAAGTTCATAATTTATAGAGTAAAGTTAGATATATATATATATGCTTACGTTAATTATGTGTGAATAGAAGTTTGAGGAATAGATATAATTAATTGTGAGGTGCGGAATGATATTATAGAAAATAAAAGTTGAAGGCAGAAAGTGATATGGACAAAACGAGAAATCAACGCCGCAACCATTTCATGCCTTGGGATACTACTAATTATTACCTTATTTTATACTCACTTCTTTCCTTCTCTCTCTCTCTCTCAAGGGAAACCCTTTCTTCATGTTGGACTAATTAATTAGGGTTTTTTTGTTTTCTATGGAGGCATCTCTTTGTTAACTACTAGGGTACTGATATGGGGTTTCTGCAGCTGATCGAAAACTCAAAAACTATACTTAATTATTAAGTTTATAACATCCACTAAAATGTAAAATACTAGAACCATCATGCATCTCCTACGTACTCCTACATGTTATAATTTATATGTTGTTGAACCCTACAAGAGAAAATGGTTTTGTTGTTCCTTCAAACTCAATCTAAACTACGTTTAGTATCTTTTTCAAAAAGAAAAAAAGAAAAAATCTAGATTAAACTAGGTTTAGTATTACTCGTGGGTAAACAAAATTATTAAAATATAGCCTTAAAAATTCAAACTATAAAGTAAACTTTTAAATAATTTTGTCAACCAACACAACTTTGATCATAACTAAACTCAATTTATTAAAATATATAACTTCTAATTAACTAAGAGGTAAGTCTCCACACACACATGCATAATGATATGCAAACACAACATATTAATAGATGCATCATAGAATAAAAATTCACAGCACTAATATTCTACTACGCTAGATCTAACCGAAGTAATAAACTTTGTTATATTTACCCTTTCAAAAATTTATTGCTATATTATTAATTATTAGATCCAAACTAAACAAATGCCTTACAATCTGAAAAACACACACCCATCAAGATAGATTGCCTTAAATTTAACAATCACATCCAATTTTATATATAGGAAAAATAAAGCAGAAGGTTATCCAATTCACTTGATTTCAAATATATATTTGTTTATTCATTTATTTTAGTCATATTGGTAGCACTAACCCATTTATGTTGATTTTTGTTTTTTTTTTTTTCAGTTCAACAATGAGAGATTTGAAATTTTTAATAAACTAAGTTATATTTGAATTGGCCTATTTGTACTTTTGATTTGCCTTAAGAATAAAGAAGACTTAATAAAACTATATATATTGGATAAAATAAAGGTCAAATTATAGGGGTGACGATTCAAAACTCCTATGAACAATTATATCAGTTGAAATTCCTAAAGTTTTATGAATGAGTTAGTGTAATAAATTTGGTTAATTAATTAGAACGTAGTTTTTAAATGGCTATTTCAACTTTTAAACATGCGTCCAAATGTATGGAATCAAATAGATATTGATAATTTTTTGTATTAATTCTCTAGTTAATTTTTAGGAAAAATCACTTTTTCAGTCAATAATAAGCTTCTTGTCCTGTTTTTATTTAGTTTATAGATTTAAAGGGGTTTTAATATAGCTCTTAAATTTTGAGTTAATCGATTTCGATTAGTATTCTACCGCTGACGTCTAAATTTTGTTTTAGATTTCGATTAGTATTCTACTGCTGACGTCTAAATTTTGTTTTAAATTGGACTTTAAATTTTAATATTATTTATATTTTTAATCTCAAATTTTTACTAAACGAATAAAAATTAATTAAATTAAAAAATTTATTTCATAATTACTTTAAATTAATTAATAAATATTGAGATCAATATTTTGTAAATGAGTATTCAATGAAAAACTGAAATAAAATAAAGTAAAATATTTAATTTAATTATAAGAATTCAATTTTAAAGAAAAATGGTAAACTAAATTAAAATTAAAATCATAACTTAAAAAAGATTAAATAGAAATTAAAGTTATTTTCATTTTTATGATTTCATCCACACCTCTGTTTCTCTCTACTTATTTCAAAAGGGGTTCAGGTAATGATTATTTCGTCCTTTGTTGACAGTTTAAGGGCAAATTTATTTCTTTGTTCTTTTAAAAGGGTTATTTTCCCTCCTTTTTATCATTTAATTGATTATAGATTCGTATTTATTATGGGTAGAATGTGATTTTATATTTTATAAATATTTTAAAACATTTTCCTCGGTATAAAATGTCAATAAATCTTTTTGAATAAATCATAAATAGTTACCGTCATTTTTCAAATGAATGATAATTGAATATATGACTAATTAAATATGGCATGTATCCTAAATTAAATAAATTGACTAATCTTGATATGATGTGAGCATCATCACCATTGAACAAAACTAAATATTTAGGTTCAAATAAATATTATTATTTGGCTAGAGTTCAATTGAGTACAAGAATAGGAATAACAGTGAAAATGGCAAAATATTAAATAACAAACTGAAAAATAGTAAATCCCTTGAGTATTAAGACTTGTAGCAAAACCATTGATTACAGATTTTTTTTTTACCTTTTTCTTTATCCGGTTATGCCCATTTATATAAGACAATTCATTTCTTATCGATACATGTTAGGCATCTATTCAGTGCTTGTCTTCAATGAATAACCGTAGCCTTTATGGATGAAGAGGAAGGTTTGAATAGAGATCAAGAAGTTGTGTTTGAACAAGAAGAAGAGATCTTGGAACCTGATGATGGGAAGAAACTTTCTTGCATTCTCCAAAGATTCATAATACCACCTAGAGGAGATACATATCACCAACAAAGGCATAGCTTATTCAAAACCAAATGCACAATTTAAAATAAAGTTTATAATGTGATAATTGATAGTGACAGCAGTGAAAATTTTGTAGCCTAGAAACTGATTTTTGCATTAAACCTTAAAATGAAACCTCACCTAATCCTTATAAAATTGGCCAGACCAAGAAGGGAGATGGCACACAAGTGAATGAAATTTTCTTGGTTCCATTATCAATTGGAGGAAGCTACAAAGATTAAATTGTCTGTGATGTACTTGATATGGATGTCTGTCACATTTACTTGAAATGCCTTGACAATATGACACTCAATCAATACACAAAGGAAGAGAGAACACAAATGAGTTCTAGTAGATGAACAAGAAAATAATTTTGCTTTCAGTCAGTAAGAAGAATGAGAACGACTTTACGGCAAAGCACTCCAGCAACCATCTTTTTATCACTATAAGTGGAAAACAATTTGATGAAGAGAAAGAAATTGATATCTTGGGTCTTTTAATTGCAGGTCATGTTCAAGATGACTCATCTGAAAATATTCCTCAAAAAATTCAAGATTTATTGGAGCAATATCCTAGTATCAAAGATGAACCTTCAAAGTTTCTTCCATTACGGGACATACAACACAATATTGATCTCTTGTCAGGAGCCTCCCTGTCTCATCTTCCTCATTATAGAATGAGTCCAAAAGACTATGTCATTTTACACCAACAAATTGAAGAGCTTCTAAAAGAAGGCCACTTATAGCCAAGTATGAGTCCTTGTGCAACCTCAACATTGTTGAATCCGAAGAAGGATGGAAACTAGAGAATGTGTGTTGATAGCAGAGTCATTAACCGAATAACAGTCAAATATCACTTTCATATCTCACGAATCAGTGACCTATTGGATCAATTGGGAGGGGCCCTTATTTTTTCAAAAATGGATTTGAAAAGTGGCTACCACCAAATCCACTACCTTCAAGACAAACGAAGGGTTGTTTGAATGGCTAATGATGCCTTTTGGCCTGTCTAATGCTTCACGCACATTTATGCTCTTAATGCACTAAGTACTTCACTCTTTCTTAAACAATTTTTTTGTTGTTTATTTTGATATATAACATAAATGAGGAAGATCACTATCAACACTTAAAGCTAATATTCAAGGTTTTGGAGGAGAACGAGTTATACATCAATATGAAGAAAAGCACTTTTTTTACTAAATCATTCTTAGGCTTCGTCATTAACAAAAATAAAGTATGAATGGATGAAGCAAAAGGAAGTTATTGATAATTGACCAATTTCGAAAACAATAAAAGAAGTGCAAGCTTTCATGGGGTTAGCATCTTTTTATAGAAAATTCATAAAAAATTTCAGTTCATTAAAAATACCTATAGCAGATATCTTGAAAGAAAGTTTCTCTTAGGGAAAAGCTCAATAAGACAATTTCAATATGATTAAATAGAAACTCAACAGTTATCCAATTTTGAAACTTTCTGAGTTTAATAATCCCTTTGAAGTTTTTGTAGATGCACGTGGAATCAGGATTGAAATCGCTTTATCTTTAAAGAGGCCACTTTGAGGAGCTCTTTAGTGAAAAGATTAGCACTTCAAGACAATCATGAAGAACAAAATTATATGCTCTTAGTGAGGACTTTGAAGCAGGGGGAACACTACCTATTGTCTACAAAATTTGTCTTATTCACAGATCATCTTTCTCTAAAGTACTTACAAGCTCAAAAAAATATTAGACGAATGCACACCTGTTGGATATCATATATTAAACTCTTTGAATTTTCCATCAATCACCAAACCATGAAAGAAAATAAGGTAGTTGATGCTCAGAGTAGAAAAAACACCTCCGACGGAGATCATTGCATTTGATCATCTCTCATAATTGTATGAAGATGATGAAGATTTTGAAAAAATATGGTGTAATTGCATTGACCATCTTTACATGAAATATTTTCATATTATCGAAGGATTACTCTTCAAAAGTGATCAATTACGTATCCCTCATACATCACTAAGGGAAGTTATAATCAAAGAAGCTCATGCTAGAGGTTTAGTTGACCACTTTGGACTGAATAAAACCTTCCATTTAATCAGCAAAAGATTTTTCAGGTTGCGAGCAAGAAAAAATACTAATAACTTTGTGAAGAGATGTGTCGTATGCCAAAGAGCTAAAGGAACAACAACTAACGATGGCCTATATTCCTCTCTTTCGATTCTTATTAATATTTGGGAGGACCTTTCAATTGATTTTGTGGTTGGCATGCCAAAGCCACAAATGGGGTGTTTGAGGGCAAGGAGTGACTTAAAATATTATGGGTATTATAATAGTTTAGAGATTATAATGACTTATAATAGTCTAGATATTATAATAGTTTGTGAATTACAATAGTCTGTGTTTGGAGTGCAGTTATTATAGGTTGTGTTTGGAGTAAATATTATTATAATTTGAGTTACTATAAGCTATAATATGGGTTTTCACCACTCCTTTTCTTTTCTACATATATACTATACATGAAATACACATCTTTTTTCAATTGATTTTATTTAATCTTACTAATTATGATATTCATTTAATAAATTTAGCTTCAAACTTCATTTTTCACTACTTTTTTTAAAATTCATATTTTTCTTGTTAATTAGAATGTTTAATTCATAAATTTAGCTAGAATCTTAGCCACTCATTTTTTCTTAATACACATTTTTTTCTTAATTTTAATTCACTAAATGTTGTTAATTTTGATCTACATTTAATAAACTTTAACTTTAACTTGAATCTTGGTTTTTCAATACTATGTTTTTCCATAAACATATATGTGGTACATGAAAATTAAATATTTTTTAAACTAATATT
Source organism: Cucumis sativus (assembly GCF_000004075.3). Lineage (NCBI taxonomy): Eukaryota > Viridiplantae > Streptophyta > Magnoliopsida > Cucurbitales > Cucurbitaceae > Cucumis > Cucumis sativus. The sequence continues at coordinate 14,507,612 of NC_026657.2, forward strand.
ATTAAATCTTCTTAATTAGGATTTTCATTTGTTTAATCTATAGTTATCAAATTGAAATTAAATTTTGGATCTTTAACTAAGATAATTAAAATGGTATATCATTTTATAAGATTTATCCAATTTTTCTAGGTTTTTCATAAATATCTTAAATTGACTAATATTTTACATAAATATAGGCCGAGATGACCAATTTACTAATCTTTATTATTAACAATATATTAAAAATAGAAAAAGAAAAAATGAAAGTGAATCATGATTAATATTTGCATTTATTAGATATTCTATGTAAATATGGTAAGAGATTAATTTTATATACTAATATTATAATAAATAAAAATTTCATTAATTATTTTTATTTTGGTGATTTTGTTCAAAAAGTCTTCCCTCTCGATTTCTCTCACTTTTTAATTTCTCTCTCCATCAATTCTTTCTTTCACTTTGCATTGTTTTTCATATATTTTACCTAATTATAGTATATATTAAATAATACGATGTATATTTTATGAATGAAATGTTCTTATATCAATTTGTTTATAGAAGGTGGACCGACAAGGAGAGAAATTAGGAACATGGGTTATGGTTTAGAAAATTGAAAAAAAGGAAGTAAAAGCTTACTTATTCAAATATGTTGAATATTGATTCCATTTTCTTCACAAAAGACATCGAATAATAGAAGATTGGTGGGAAATATAAGCGGTAAAGAAGAACGTTGATGGTCGACTGGTACAATGATTTTTTGTAAAAATTTGACAAAAATTTAATGTTAGTAAGAATTTATATTTTGTATTCGAAATACATTAAGGTATATTTAGTATATTCAAGATAACATCATTTATGTATTGTTGAATATATGAAGTAATATATATGTAACAAATCAAAGAAAATATATGTATTATGCAGTAGTACATATGTAAGAATTAAAAAAAAAATTGATCGGATACATAATCTATGTATACAGTGATATATAAATGCAGTAAGAAAAAATCACAAAACATGAAAAAAAAAATTATATATACAGTAGTATATATGTAACAAATCACAAAATATAAATGAATTATTCAGTAACATATATGTAAGAAACAAAAAAAATACATATATAATCTGTGTATATATTGGTATATATACGCAATAAGAAAAATCCATAGAACATGAAAAAGAATGTGTATGTATTATTGAATATATACGGTAGTACATAGGTGACAAATCACAAAACATAAATTTATTATTTAGTGGTATATCATAGTATATACGAATGACGAAACATTTAATAAAAATTTTATATCGAACATGAGAGGAAAATAAACTGAATATTAAAAAATTAAACAAAATAAAGAAAACATGATCGGAATATATGCTACGAAACGAAATGACAAATCTTTTAAGAAAAAAATATATGTTACAAAACGAAAGAAGAAAGAATACACAAAACAAAAAATGAAAAAAAAAGTTAATTGTATATTCTATAGCAAATCAAAAGAAAAGAAGAAAGCAATTTTTTGAAATACAAATTAGAAAAGAAAGTCAACGTTGAAATTGATGGAAGAAAATAACGAAATTGAAAAAGAGAACGAAATCGTTGAAAGTGTCGGAATAAATTTCACAAGTTGAATACATGGTGACGAAACTAATGATATGCCATTATATTTAATTATTAAATTATTTCATACTAAAAAAGATTTCATTTTGTATTAAATTAATAAACTATTTCCATTCATTTTCATAATAAAATTATACAATAATTAATATAGTTATCGTTTAAATAATAAAAGGATATAATATAATTAATAAAAGAATATAAATATAATTTAAAAAATTATATAGATAAAGTTATAACGGTCCTAAAAATATTAAATTTAAATTTAAGACATTTGATTTAAGTCTTTTATCTAAATATTTTAATTTAAAATCTTTTATCTAAATCTTTTATACACCCTTGATTGGAGGAAAGGATGGGTTTTTGTAGCATTTGTGTTTGTTGTCCTGCTAGGCTGTGAAGCCTAATGTTATCATATAGGCTTCCATCACTAATTACTAATATAACAACAAAAAAGACGAACAAAATGAAAATTGAATCAGCAAAAATACCTTTCATACAAGAGAAAACAAGCTCTATCCGATGGAAATAACACCTCATGTGAAAGAACTCTAGAGAGCCTAAACGACACTCAAACTAAACACTGTATTTTCAGATGTTTCAAGACAACAATAGGAAAACATGCATAAATAGATCTGAATCACTAAATTTACCCCAACGTGACAAATTAACATTTGGAGTTTAGTGCTGATATGACATGGTTTAGAAACATGAGGTTCTCTATTGCAAGTTAATAGTCCATATGTTGGTGCCTCATGATTCATACTAATATGCGTTATAAACAACTAAAAATCTCATGCATATATATTTGTCAGTTGAAGAAAAAAGACCAACTACTACTTTGTATGTATATTTATTTGTTATTTAGAAATAAACCAAGATAGAAAACAAAAGAAAAAAAAAACAATTTTCAATATATTTGAAAAGAAGACGGGAAAAAAAACCAAAACTAACAAGCAACCAAATCGAACATGAACATATATCCATTGGCTCTGACATTAATATCTCTTAACCCATACCAAGGAAATTCATAAAACATTTCTCCTATTCTTCCACTATAATGAGCAATAAAAATTCATACAGAATAACTTTGTAAAATGTGATATCTGATAATACACCCCTATAATGTAGCTTTACATGAGATAATAAACAGACTGAGGTCAAGACACTCTGTTTCATATATATCTATATGCGAATAGTTATTGCTCAATGTCAACCTTACAAAATCAATAATCCATAATACTCATGTTCTATGTAAAGAAAAAATTATCATTCCATTTATTCGAGAGTTCAACAACATAGAGTAAGAAGATTCAAACATCTGACTTGTTGATAGAGGACATACACCTTAATAAGATGTTCGTTGTATTATGTATGATATGAAATGAATCAAAATGATAAAAAAAGTTTAGTACTAAATTTATTTGTTCTCTTTCACAGGTCACAAAAAGGTTAATGTAGGTCGTCATTCCTTCTAATTTTTTGTTCGACTATCTCAACCAGAAAGCTACCTAATTCACCCGAGCTTGCTGAACAGCTCCTAGAAGAAGAAACGCCCTAACATAATTTGATAACAACATAATGAAACCTATGCATTACGCCTTCTAAAAGTATTTATTAAGACATAAATATGAAAAAACGAGTGCTAAATGCCCCAAGCTTAAACTTCTCTTTTCCAATCACTTCCCACATTCCAATCACCATTATACTAGACTGACCGGAGAAAAACAAAATGAAACCATTGCCGTCAAATTGAAGCCAGAACCCAGAATCACACCCTAAACCCAAAATTCAACAGTCTATATAGTCCAAGTCAAGATTAAAAAAACGCACACAATAAGTGTTTCTTCAAGAGCATAATCGATTTAAAAGAAAGAAAAACTGCATGGAGAGATGAGAAAGAAACCAAACAAACAATAAACAAAAGGAAAAGGCAAGAAGAGAATTGCCGTGTTGAAGAAGATATGGCCACTGAAGAGAGCAATATAGAGAAGAAGGTAAGCATAAGTGAGCACCTCCTTTTGAAAAAACCTTCCGCTCGGACAACCACCATTGCCCATTTTCAATAGCAGGGTCTAAGAAAACGATTGTTCAAAAAAGAGACTATTTCTTCTCAAAGGACAATGACGATGAGAAAGACAGAGGATAGTGAGCTTGAAATTGCGGAGAGTTCTGTGGATTCTTCTTGACCTAAGTAGTTTCCGATGACTGACACTATTGGGGAAAATTGGGAGGAGATGAATGAGAGAAGTGGAAATGGAAAGCCAGAAGAGAAGCAAGAGGTGGAGTATGGCGTGGAGTTGGAGAGGAGTACAAGATGGAGTACGAAGGAAAGACGTGGAGCACGCATGGAGTTGGGAGGAGTGAAACATATTATAATAGCCTTAATCCCCAGATTAAGCAATTCTGAAGGCCAAACATAAAATGAATTATAATAGTCCACTCCACTCCCGGGTAATTCTTGGGCCAAACAGGCTCAAAGGGGTTTTGATGTTGACATGGTAGTAGTGGACCGATTCAGCAAGATGGCCCATTTCCTAGCTTGCAAAAAACTAATGATGTTTATATTGCTACTCTTTTTTTTAAGAGAAATTGTGAGAAACCATGAAATATTCCTTAGCCACTTTTGGAGAACACTTTGGAAGAAATTTGCACGTAAATTCAGCACTACCTCTCACCCTCAAATGGACAGCCAGACTGAAGTGACCAATAAGACCTTGGGAAACTTAATTCGATGCTTGAGTGGAACACACCCAAACAGTGGGACATGACTCTTGCGCAAGCAGAATTCGCCTTCAACAATACGAAGAACATAACCATTGGCAAATGTCTCTTCAATGTTGTCTATACTAAAGCCCCTAGGCTCACTTTTGACATAGCCAACCTACCTACGGGTGTGGATATACATAATGAAGCAGAAGAAATGGCAAACCGTGTACAAAAGCTTCATAAAGAAGTCTACAATCACTAAATAAAAAATACAGCATCTTATAAAGAAGATAAAGATAAAAAGAGAAGAAAAGTTCACTTCTAAGTGGGAGACTTGGTTATGGCACACTTGAGAAAAAGAAGATTCCCAACTGGGACCTACGGACAGCTAAAAGATAAAGAAGTTGGTCCTTGCAAAGTCCTAGTGATATGATCCTAATGCTTACAAGAAAGAACCGAAAGACCTAAATATCAACCCAGTTTTTAATGTGGCGGACTTAAAAAAATACCACGCACCAGACGAGTACCAGCTTGCTGATCCGGCTCGAGGTCGAGTCTAGTGTTAGGGGGTGGATTATGGTGTAAACAAAGCTATAGAATAAAAGACTGTTTAGTTAGTTTCAGTTAGTTACACAATAACTAACTTTTGTAATATCACCTCTCTATAAATAATGTCTTTCTCCCTCTTTAGAGAGGGAGATTCATATAAACAATTTCTTTTAGTAGCTAACACCAGAAACTTGATTGTCCTTTTTAGAGGATTTAAAACCAAGGCTGCTTCTAAACTTAAGCAAAGAAAAAAGCAAATCTCGAATCCAATATATTCTTTTTTGATATAAACAAGCGCTTTCATTGAGAAAGAAGGAAGAAATACATGGCATATAAAAAGGGGGCCAACTAAGAAAGTTATTGCCCAAAGAGTAATTACAAAAGATCTTTGATGTCAAAGCCTAAAATGAAACATGGAACATCACCAAGGACCAATCTTGTTCTCCATATAGAATTCGAACTTTCGTTAGAATTCATTCTTTGAAATTCATAAAGTGAATTATGGAAAACAAACTTTTAACGAAAGCTATAGCGTACCTTATTCTGCAGGCATAGAATTCTTGAAAGCCTCAGAGATACCGGCAGCAGCCTTCGAGAGGCAGCTTTCCATATCTGAAATTTTGCAGCTAACAACTGCTTTATATTGTGAGACAGAGTCAAGACATGAAAGTAGTTCACGAGCACACATATGAATTTCTTCTTCTCCTTGCTTTATTGCTTCCTGATGCGCCAATTTGGCATTCTTCACAGAACCAACAACAGATCACAATAAGAGAGGAGATTTTAGCATCAACTATAAATTAACTAAGCGAAACTGAGGTGGTAGAAAGTGTTGTAACAGTTAATATAGTTAAAGTGATTTCTCTCCTAGTTTAGGTGCAAGACAAGATACAATGATATGGTGCAATGCCTACAGAAATCTTCAAGAAAACTGACTTGGTTGTGTTAACAAAAGATTGATTACCAGTCCATCTAAAATTCTTCCAAAATCTAGAAAGAAATTTAAACTTCAAACATGCATTTGGTTTTTAGTTTTTAAATTGTACTTGGTTTTTACAATTTCTTAATCATAGTTTTCATGCTTTCAAGATAAACATTTGTACTCTTAGCCAAATGCCAAAAACAAAAATAACATTTTAGAAACTACTTTTTTCAGTTTTCAAAACTTGACTTGAATTTTTGAAAACACTCTTAAAAAGTAGACAACAAAATAAAAAATCGAATTGGTAGAATTGTGTTAAATTTAGTTCTCAAGGAGCAAAAACCAAATGGTTATCTAACTTCTAACGGAATTGAAGTTATCAATCAATCTTTATTCTCATTGCCTCTAAATATGAGAATAGAATTTTGTTTGGTCCCTTAAGTTTCAACAACTAACATTCTAGTCCCATCCCTCCAAGAAATTGTTCTAGAAGATCCTTGGACTGTTAGTTAACTAACTAAATGATGATTTGACAGTTAACTTGCTGACTAGATTTGTAGACATGATTTTCTCTTTTTTTTCCCTACCCTTGTTATTCCTTCTTTTCTCCTCTTCTAGTAAGTATGCCACTGCTAGCATTGGATTGATTTCAAAGAGGATAACATTTTATCTGGAAGGATAAGTATGAGATCATGGAGCCAATCAAAGGTCAATGTATCTCATCGGTACAAAAGGAGCAGCAGTGGCGAGCTCAAAATAATGGACGGATAACATTCCATATGAGTACTAGTTATTCTTATTCCTCAATCCTCTTCTTAAAACCTAAACTCAAAATCCTTCTCTCATTCACAACTTGCATTGACATAATACAAAAAGTCACACTTGACTTTCTCATTTATCGATATCACACTCAACTCTTAAATTTATCTCAACTCTATATGTCTCTCTCACACATGGATTCTTCACACTCATGTGCATGCATCCTTTCTTCACTCACTTGCACAAATGTTAGGCGTGCAATGTTCAGAGTTTTATATAACTTATTTTCTTATATGAAGTGTTGTTGGTTGAAAGCTTTGGGAGAAGAAAGAGTGAGAGGTTTGGGCAAAGACAATATATTTTTTTAATGAAGGAAGGTGAATGAATTTTTGCACTCAGATAAAAGGAGAGGGAGCAAATGAGGAAGAAGGGTAGGGAAAGAAAGAGATTTAAATGCCATGTAAGCTAAAAAAAATCCAACTCATTTGAAAAATTATATTACCTGCCAAATCATCATTCAAATATTCAACTAAGTTTAGTACCATTTCTTAAAGGCATAGACTAAAAATATCTGCAAGGGATCGAATAGAAACTTATTAATTTGAAATTCAAGGGCTAACAGTGTTATTTACCCACAGAAATAATAGTCCTCTACAAAGCCAACTGATCATCAGGGTTACCAAAAGAAAGGGGAAAAGGGAGGTCAACTCCCCCTCACCCAATAATAATAATAATAAATAAAGGGAATAATTGTGGTAAAGCACTAATACCTTCAAACTCTCCTCTGCTTCTCCTTCCACGAGATCTAAGTTATGAGCTTCTTGTTGAACATCCTCCACCATCTTCTTAGATTCCGTGGAGCATCTTAAAATATAATCTCTCATTTCATCTTTTAAGGAGATTAGTTGTGTTTCATGCTGGAAGAAAGAAACCATTTAAGCGGTCAGCAAAACATCTTGTACGAGTTAATTCCTACCAGCCAAGCAAACCCCTCATTTATTTTGTCATGTCCTTACTTCATTAACATGGGATTGAAGGGAAGCTATGTGGTCGCGTTTAGACTCAATTTTAGCAGTATTTTCACTTGATTGCTGCCTAAGAGAAATCAACTCTTCCAACTTCATCATAGAACTTCTCCTTATGTCCTCTGCAAAGGAATCAAGTGCAGGCTTAAGCGTTGTCTTATAGTCAATCCCCATCACATCAGCTGGTGTCGACCCCTTTGCATTCAGGACATACTGATGACAACTATCGAGCTTTAATCTAATAACAACAAATAGAAGTTGTATTAACAAAGTAAATATGCTGAGTTGGTAAGAAAAAGGTTCCCATTAGTATAAGGGGCTATTGAATTTTGTTATTGAATAACCCTTTATACTCATAGGTATCGTTTGAGATGAATAAGTACCATAAGATGTGAAATTCACAAAAATAAAATAAGAGGAGAAGAAATGCATTACTAACAACCAAATCAAGAAACTACAAAAACTACATTCTTGCAAAGCAATAACTATAATTCGAAAAAAATCAGATTAAGTAAATGTTGGATACAATACCTAAATTAACTTGATGAAAACATTTGAATCGTGAATGTAGAAAGATTCAACAAACTTCACAGTAGTTCAATTTTACCAATAGTTTGTTTAAAATTTTCAATTTATCAATATAAATGATAAGTATGATTTGGGATGACCAATATTTCTAGTATCTTTACAATGCTGGACCACATACTTTCCCCTGAATATGTAGAAGACTATGGAGGTGATATACCATAGCTATGAACATTAGATTTTAAAAATGTTCTCATAGTATAGTAGGCTGAAAACATTAAAAGGAAAGGTTGAAACTTGATGGCAGATACCCCAAATAAATCAATACATTTAAAACTTCTTCTCAATTGATAAGATTCTTGTCAAGAACGATTTCAAGAGAACGAACTAGAAGTAATGGAAATAAACTTAAACTTGGTTCTATAGGACGGAAGTATTAAGTTTGAGATATTTGAAAACAAGAACTAAATGATAATAACAACAAATAAAGAAAAGTGAAGGAGGAGCAACCTTCTCATCGCCTGGTTACATTCCATTGCAATGGCCTCAAGCTCCTTAAATTTATTTCCTAGAGTTGCATCAAGATCCCATGACTTCTCCTCCCACGAGTTCCTCGAGACTTCGGCATCACCAATGTCCCTCTCCACAGCCTGCAATTCTCTTCTCATCCTTTCCACATCTCTAGGATTAAACAATTGAGACTCCACCCTCTTCTTCAGTTCTTCATTCTCTTCACAAATCTTATTTCTCTCCTCCATTTTAACGTCCAACTCCTTTTCCTTTTCCTCCAAAAGTTTCTTCATTTCCTGCATCTTCTCACTGTAGCCCGCGATCATGGTATGGAACTTCTTCACATCCTCTTCAAGCAAACTCTGCTGCTTCTCAAGAACCTCCCTCTGCGAGGGATCTGACCGCAAGGCCTCGACCTTGGCTTCGAGCACCTTAACTTCCTCCTCCAGTTCCTTCAAGCTTTCACGTGAATCATCCCTCGTTTTCTTCAACCTCTCCATAAACTCCTGATCTAAAGCCTCAACCGAATCATCATCCCCACGCATATAATGCAAATAGCTATTCAACACATATATATTCACATCGTGACCCGTAAAAATGGGATTGGAATCATTTGCTAGGTTATAGTTATAAAGAGCAACCTGAACAAGCCAGTGAAGTAGGGCAAGAATTTGGTACCACTGATGAGGAGCAGGGGGATTCTTGAGGATGTTCTTGTTAATTTTGAAGGGATACCCAAGGGATTTGAGAAGGATGGGGAGATCATCCTCAAGCTTAGTGGGAGGATAATCGAGACATTGAAGAAGCAAATTAATCGTTTCAGTAAGATCTTTGAGGGAAGGGGGAGAGAAGGGTTTGAATGTTACGTTAAAGGAGTGAGAAAAGAGCTCCTTGAGAGAGGAGTTGATGGTGTTGACAGTGGAAATTTGAACGGCTCGTTCTTTGTACATGTCGATGGAAGCGGAGGAGGGACGAGACATTCCGATGGAAGAAGGGCGGCTACTGGCAAAGCTGACATCGGAATCGCGGCGGAATTGGGGAGTAGGGGGTGGCGGAGGATTGAAAGACGCCTTTGGACGGCGGCGGGCTGTACCCTTCATATTTGTCTCCGGCGGGTACTTCGTTTCGTTTTCAAAAATTTCAATTTGAGAGATGGTATTGGTAAAAGGACTAAAGGGAGGGAAATGTTATTGTTATGGAACTTGCCAATTGTTGAAATTACCAAACCGCCATCCCATTCCTCTATTTCATAATTTATAGTATAAATTACAAATTACAAATTACAAAAAAGAACTGGATCAACTTTGAAATAAATAACACACCATTATTACCTCTGATTGGACTCGCTTCAGAATCATCCATCAAATATCGCATCTGCCTTCCTTCCCCATATTTCTAATCTTCTCTTTGCATTACACACCATTGGATTCATCATATATACTTCCCCTCATTCATCAAATGCCTCTGCTAATTTCTTAGTTCTCATTTTCATTGCTTTTTGGTCCATCTGAAAGTGATTGGTTCTTTCACATTCTTATAAAGCATTTTTAGATTCTAAACATAAAGGTACAATCTTAAACATATATCAACTTATCTACGCTTCATAGTATAGTTTTTGTTTTTATTTTTTAAAGTTTCAAATATTTTATTTTTTTTACATTGGTTGCTCATCATTTTTTCTAGTACCATTTGTCATTAGTCTATTTTCTCTTGGGTTATTTATGTTTTCAACTAGTTGTTAAATTTAACTTCCATCTCAAAATCAATTGACAATAAGAAGAATCGTTCATCTATCTTATATGAAGTGTGGGTCTCCTTGGTTTTTCTAATATAGGAATCTCAACATCTCCAACATGTCCCCTCAAGATGGTATATGTCTGGGTTCACCTATTTTGAACCGTATACCCGTTTGGGCTTAATGGACTCTGATACCATGTTAAACGGTCAATTCATCCAAAAACTTAAGTTTTTAGATAAATTGGTGGTTTAATATAATATCAAAGCAAGTGGTCCAGGGAGGTCTTGTTTTTAAGCCTCATGCATTGTCGTTTTCTCTCCAATTAAAATTGATTTCCACTTGTTGGGTCTTTCAAATATTTCAAGCCAACAAGTGTAAAAAAGTGTTTGTGATATATAATTAAATTTGCCTTCAACCATGAGGTTAAGCTCGTGGGTGAATTTGCAATTCAATAAAAAAAATCTCGTAGATTTTTAAATTATGATAGTTATTGTCTTATTTACTAGGTAAAGATAAAATTATTTTTGTAATTTTCAATATTGATCTATAATATTCTTAACTACTAAAACCCAATTCCTTGATTGTATTTGAAAGTATGAAATTAAATATTAAATTAGTTTTGTGACTAAAAGAGTGTGTTGATGGAACATATGTTTGAAGTTCCTAAGCAATGTTGAAGTTTTCTAAATCACTAACATGGTTTTAATCACAAAGTCAATTCAATATTTAATTTCACAATTTTAAACTCTATTTCCAACTGAGTAGTTTTGACCATATCAGAATATTTTACCCTATATTATGTTCTAATTGACTATACAAAATGATGACCTTTAGCAAACCATCTGTAAAGTTTTCAAAAACATGTAATCGACATTATTTCCATAAAATACATGTTACTATGGGCTTCAAAATAACTATATTTTGATTGACATATAATTTGTTAAGGAATAACTTCAAATTGTGATTAAAACAATTTGTATTCTAAGAAAGAAAGAAAAAAATGAGGTAAAATAATATATAGCTCTTGGCTACATCAAAACACAACTGCAAAGCAAGCAATAAGAAGTATGTTATTTGTCTGTTAGTATATTGCTTCATGTGTTGCTTATGAACCACTACTAATTGAATGTTCCATCATTAAGCAGTTGAAACAATGGAGTGAGGACTATGTATCGAATGTTGCAGGAGGGTAACGAGCTTTCAATCGATTCGCCGAAAAATGTTTGAGGTTTCCTGTTACACTCACCATTTTTACACTCTACATCATCTTCTATCTAATCCATGTGGGAGTAGCTTATGTGTGCTTGATTCTTCCTAGCATCCTTCTCCGGGCTATCGATGATACTTACGATTCTTACAATTGCAACGCGGTGTAAGGCTGGTTTCAGCTTGCCATCTTCATTGTGGCATTGTTGAACTAAACTTTTTGAGAAGTCCAGGTTTAGTTTTTTCTCAAGAGTTGATCATTGAAATTCCTTCATCTGCACCTCAAGAAATCCATTGATCTCACCATGTTGGATCTTTTACCTCCGCTATCTAGTACACAAACAGAAATATCAAATGTACCGTTACATATTGAAGCTTATATAACCAGAGAGAAAGAACAACCTCAAACAAATTCTGAAAATCTTATAAACATGACATGGTTTAAGCAAAATCCACTGGACTCACCAGTCTCGAAGGCTCTTGGACGGAACAACTGGCTGCTTTTTGGTGCAATTATCTCATCTTTGTTTGTGATGCTCTTGATTCTTTTAGGCATCATCACTCGCTACTACATTTACCCAATTGAACGAAATGGTAATGCCATTTATAATTACACCTACAAAGTTCTCTGGGACATGTTCTTGGCATTTGCTTGTATTTGCATTTCTTCTAGCTTTGTATCTCTGTGGCAAAGGAAAACAAATGCTTCAAATGATAAACAAATTCAAATTCACAATTTTCAATCACCAAAAGCATCACCTGAGTCGTGGATCTTTTGAGGTGATAGTGAGCTTGAGAGCCTTCCCTGTTCAAGCAACCAACATCCGTTATGGAGGCAGGCCTGATCTCAACAATAAGTTTTCTTGCCTTTGTATTAACAAAAAGCAGGCTACGTATACATATATGATGTATATATACAATACATAGCAACCACCATCAATGATACATGGTAACATGCTTTGTTATACAGAAATTTTGTTGGACTGCAAAGGATCGGGTATTAGAGTTTTACTCAGTGGCCCAACAGGGCTGCGGCATGAAGTAGCAAAAATTTGTTCTTCTGCTTATGGAGATAATCTAAAGTTTCACCTAAAAAGACCTGAATTACAGTGCATGAATTTAAATTTAAAGCTGTGTCATTACTGTAAACGGCCATGCTCGATTATGAAGTTGAAAGTTCATGTTCTTGTATTATCTGTATTTACTTGTGTTCATTCAAGTGAGCCAATGTAAACACAATACATTTCAGCCCGAAAATTCTAGGAGCTACATCACATTTAAACCAAATTTAAGTGAGAATACAAACAAAAAACTTATAAATCCTGTTGCTAAAATTGTCTCCTTGAACAGGCAAAATTGCAAAATTTCTGAGGGGTTAAATGTTCAATATAATACTACATTAGCTAGTTCACAAGAAGAACATTGTAAAAATGGAACAACAAGCTCATGTCATGTTATGAAATAAAAGACAAAAATTAAGTGATGCTTTAACAAGATTGTCAATCCATTAGTTCATAAATAAATGGATCACTTAAATAGGGCTCCAAAAATGAAAGACTGAGCCACCAAGAAAATAATTAGGCAGGCAGAGAACAAAAACATGTCAAACTTCAAAAGACAAATGCCAACACAGACCAGCTAGCTAGAGCCTTTGCCTTAGAAGAACTGATTTAGAAGGCTCCCTCTTCCAAAAATATTTAACATGACCTTTAAGATAGTGCACGAATGTGATTGAAGGCCCGAAAAGAACAAGACTTGGAGATTTTAAGAATGCCTTGATATCGTATCTCAGTAAGACTTCGCAAAAATGGCAACTTCCTCGGCAGGGTTACCAGTCATAAGACATGTTTTAGGCCCTTGTGGCTGTTCAAAAGGAAAACACCTAATTGTTGCTCCTGTTTCTTCTTTAACTCTCAATTCATCTTGGTCACTACAAAATGATCAAGATAATACACATGCAAACAATAAGACAAACATATAAATAAAAAACTATCAATGAAGCCCGGAAAATGAAATTAAAGCCTACCTAGCTGACCAAGGACCCCTAGCCCATTTTCCCTCGGAGATTGCCTCTTTAAGTTCATTATATGAACTCACATCCACAATGTTACTGCAAATAGGTCATTAACAAAATAAGGTACATCTTACTAGAGGTAAATGCATCAGGTTTTCATTATGAAGATATTAGAATTTCACTCTTAAAACAACAAGAATCCCAACAAAAAGGGCAGAAATAGGGACAGTACTCTGTGATTTGATTATATTCAATAAACCCAAAGTTCATACAAGGAAATATCAAAGAAATAACAAGTAAAAACAATAAGGAAATAACACACCAAAATAGTCCAGCTCCTTTGAGAAGGCTGCCAGCTGCTCTTTTAAAGAACAGCAGTCTTTTCTATTTAAAACCTCGCCTCACCTATCCCTAAAACTATTCTATTTATACTCCTCATCATTTGTGGGCCCACCAGCATCATTCTTTTATCCAGTTCTCTCTCCTAGCTCTTTCCCCTGCGTAATTACTTTCTTAACCTTTCTTTTATTTTGATGGATAATCAGTGGTCTTCCAGAAGAGTGTAAAAAAATAGTGCAGTCAGCTTTAGAACCGATCCACTCATACACAAATTTAATCATGCTGTATTAACCACTATGTTGAATTCTTTTAGATGAAAAAATGAACAGAATACACTAACCCACTATTTACGACTCAGAATTATGATCAAGAATATGACTACCATGGGAACTGATGAAATTTGTGTGTGTGTGAGAGAGAGAGAGAGAGGAAACAATTTTCTTCAAGCCCAAATGTCCCTTGAATACAGAAACATGACAAGTGTGATAGGGAAGAGGTCTTCAAGATTACCAATCGTCCCTGGTACTTCAATACACCTTGTTGAAGTGAAAAGTTTGAAACATTGTCCCCATCCACCTTCAACTTTTCAATTGTCTCTTTCAGCTTGGATTCTTCATAAACTTCAGCACGGGTTGCAGCCATGTCTACCAATGTGGGTACCACCAAGGAGGCTAACTCAACACCCTCTGGTTTTCGAGATAATCCATCTGCTGCTTTGTTATCCACTCCTGGTCATTCTACTTCAAAATCGTACCCCGAGTAATTTAGATAACCATCGTGAGGCTGAATGACTCTATTCCAACAAGTATTTAAGAGCTTTCTGATCAGTTCACACTACAAATCTTTGTCCCAATAAGTAAGTACGCCAACATTGCACTACCAATACTACGGCCATTAACTCTCTCTCATATACCGGTTTTCCTCGTTATGCAGTCAACAGTGTATGACTATAGAAAGCAATGTGTCGTTTCTGTTGCATCAAGACTGCTCCTAACCCATAACTTGAAGCGTTAGTTTCTATCTCAAAGGGTTTGCTGAAATCTGGCATTGCTTAAACCGGCAAAGTTACCATGGCATTCTTCAACCGTTCAAATGCTTCATTAGCTTTCTGACCACCAGTAAGCTCCATTTTTTAACAGTTGCGTCAGTAGAGCAGCCATACTTCCATAATTCTATACAAGTCTTCTATTACCCATTAGTCCAAGGAAACTTTGTACTTCCTTGATACCCGTACGGGTTGGCCATTCTGATACTGCTCAGATCTTGTTGGGATCAGCTTAGACTCCTTCACCAAAGATAATATGCCCCATATACTCTATTTTTCGTCTTAAAAATTGACATTTAGTTCTATTAGCATATAGCTCACTTTCTCGCAGCACAGCCAAAACCACTCCTAGATGCTTTTCTGAATTCTTACTGTAGATCAGAATGTTGTCAAAGAATACTAGAACAAACTTCCTCGGATACAGTTTGAAAATCCAATTCATCAGGGCTTGAAACGTAGAAGGCGCATTGGTCAAGCCAAAAGTCATCACCAAAAACTTGTAGTGGCCTTCATGTGTACGAAAAGCAGTCTTCTCAATATCAGTAGGATGCATTCTAATCTGATTGTACCTTGGTTTCAAATCAATCTTTGAAAACCAAGTTGCCCCCATTCAATTCATCAAACAACTCATCTACCACTGGTATTGGAAACTTATCCACCACGGTCACATTATTCAATGAACCAATGCTAGTAGTCTACACAAAATCTCCAACCTTCATCTTTCTTTTTCACTAGCAACACTAGGCTGGAATAAGGGCTAGCACTTGGCCGCATGATCCCTGAAATCAGCAGACCTGCAACCATCTTCTCCATTTCAAACTTTTGACTATGGGCATTCTATATGGTCTAACCTTCACGAGGCTTTCTCCTTCTTTAAGATGAACGTGATGATCAATTCCTCTGGCCATTCAAACACATCATCATACTTCAACAAAATTTATGTCAACGCCTTTGTTGGATTGAATTTTGCTTCTATTCCATAGAGTTCTTCCCATGACTCCACACCTTGCAAGGATCTATATTCAATCAAAAATCCTTGATCCCCAATCTCCTAAGTTTTTGCCAAGCGTTTCAAGCTCACTTGTAACATTTTTAGGCTTGGGTCTCCTCTCAACACTAGTGACTTCCCTTAATGCAGAAACTTCATTGTCAATGTCCTCCAATCTACTTCTGTCACCACTAGAGTTTGTAACCATTGCATCTCCAAAAGAACATCTACCCACCCCACCTACCCCCCGCAAAAACTCTTCTTCAATTACTAATCCTCCACTATGCAATCGCACTCCACTGCACACACCTTTCCCTTTGACCACTGTGCCAGTGCCCATTATTACTTTGTAATTCGCAGTCAACTCAACTTTGATCTCCTCCTCTTCTACTACTCATTGTGCAATGAAATTGGGTGTTGCACCACAATCGATCAACACCACAACATCTCAACTTCTGCAATTTGGAGTTCAATCTGTTCAAATTCTTCTACTGAATCTTCAAATACTTCCAACTCATCATCTTCATTTTGTACTAACAGGACTCGAAGTTCTCATTGATCTTTAATTTTACACTGATGGCCTATGGTGTATAATTCATCACAGCGGAAACATAGTCCTTTCTCTTTTCTTTTTGCTTTGAATTCAGAGTCAAATAAACGCTTGAACATGCCTTCTTTTTTAACTCCAGCTTGATTCACCCCTCACAATGTAGGAACTAGTTCAACTATCTTTGGTATCTCCTTCGTTGCAATCGATGGGATTCCTTTAGAGTTATGCACCATGTTCACTCCTTTATTTTTTTCAATGGTCGCACCCTTCTCCCCATTCTTCTCCACCACTTCGGACCGAACCACTTCTCTATTATCTACTCTTTGGCCACTTTCATCATAAACACAAGCCCAATTGGGTTCCAAGCATTCAACTTATACCCTAACCCATGGTACAAGCCCATCATGAATGTATTTCTAAAATTTTATCAGACAAATGAGGCAACGGTGCAACAAGCTTATCAAAAAAATTATATGTTCTTCTACAGTTGATTCTTGATTAATCGCAAGAAGTTGGCTACGTACCGTCCTTTGCCGAGATCGGAATCGTTGCAATAGTCGCATATTCAACGCTTTCCAATCGGACAACAGTTCTCGGTCCTCCTTCGCTCAGTACTAGTCAAGAGCCGCTGCTTTGAAACTTATAACTGCTACACTCAATTTCTCCTCCTCCATTAGATTACGAATTTGAAAGTATCTTTCGGCTCGAAATAACCAGGAATAGGGATTAGTGGGTTCTAACGTTGCAATAGTGGGTTCTTGAACTTACTATGTTCTAACGTTGCATCTCCCGTTCCAAATCGTGCAACTTCACTCGTAATTGTAGTCATTCCTGTTAGTGTTTCTTTCTCATTCTTACTACCACTTGATTCACCTCGTTCGTTATTCAAAGATGTATTAGATTGTGATTGCACAATCTCCGTCAACAACTTAATTCATTTCTTCAGAATTACATTGTTGACTTCCACGCTCTTCAATAAGGATTTCATGGATTCCTCCATCCTCGCCAACTTCTAAATCTCCATACGAATCACTGAAATTTCAACTTCATTTGCATCAATCTTCTCCTCCAATCGTTTCTGCGCCATATTAGATGATTTCCCCAGATTTGATTGCTTTGATACCAATATGAAAGAGGTATCAATCTTTATTGTATTAGTAATGGATCGTACACAAGAATCACAGTAGAATAACTAGGGCACAATCATAGTCGATTGTCCCTAACTCCCCTATCTCTCACTCTCGAGATGATACTCTCAATTTCTAACTAACTAACTCAATGCACTATGAGAATATTTATACTATTCTCCCGAGTGGTACCCACCCCTTACAATTCCCTTGCCTATACTATTCTTTCCTCTCCTACTATATTGATGCACTATTAGTGGCCTAACAGAAGTATGCCATTCCGACATTCAATTACTTCAATTCTAAAAGAATAAAGGTAATGTAATTTAATGTAGATTTACATATCTATCTAATATCATCTAAAAATAAGAAAATAAAAAAGTACCTGTCACGAAAAGTTCTTGCCTGCTGAAGAAGAGATGATTGGATCTCATCCAATCTCTCTTTCACATAAGCTTCTAAAACGGAAGGTTCCATGGATATTCCAAAAACTTTCCCTTGCTTTCCAGGAATATCTCTCCTAGATATGACCACACTTTTACTTGCAACATCCTTGGGCCCAATCTCGATCCTCAAAGGGACACCCTACAATATAAATTATATTTGATTTAAACTTAATAGGAACACATAAAAAAAGAGAGGAAGAAAAAATGTAGGCCACAATCATGTTTCTAACTGGGGTAATTTAATATTCAAAACTAGCAATAACCACTCAGCATACATCCTGAAATAAAAATGCCAGTCAGCCAACCAACCTACACGGCAGAAGTATTTTCTTCTCACAAACTTGATTCCAAATGGAAAAATACCATAACAGATATAGAAATCACAGAAGATTCAACATGAATATCTATTGGCAGCTAACCAGTCAACATATGCTGAAAATATAACAATAGCGTTTGTTTTTAGACAAATTTGTCCTAAACTGAGGGAAAGACAACGGTTATAGCTTGATCTTAATCATTTTTTTATTAGATTGATCTTAATCATAAAATACTGCCCCAACCTTCATCTCCCAAAAATTGAATTTCCATCCTGCAGTTTTCTGGTCTGACTCATCAAGTTTAACCTTTAACCCTGCAGTTTGAAGAAATTCTTTTACAGAAGAAGCAGCATTAAGAACTTCAGCTTTATCACCATCCTTCTTCCATATGGGTATGATTACCACCTGGATACAAGTCAGCTATGTTAAAAAGATATTTGTAAAAAGAAAGGATCAAAGAAAAAATATGAATCGAGCAGCTCAAAAAAACAGAAATGTGTTATGTGCACAGAATTTATGGTCACTTTCACATCCTAAATAACTTCTGGTAATTGTCATTTGATATACACTTCATAGAATTCGTAGATAGTAATACTGTCCAAGTTCATTTATAGATTCATCTCAATACCTGTATGGGAGCAAGCTTTGGTGGCAGCATTAAACCTCCATCATCTCCATGAGTCATAATAATTCCACCAACAAAACGTGTACTAATTGCCCACGATGTCTGCCATACATGTTGTCTTTGTCCATTTTCATCTGTGAACTACAGTAAATGTTTCAGTAACCCAAGTCACATCAAAAGGGCAATATAATATGTCAGACGTCAAATAATGTTACGGTTGAATGTCTCAAAAGGGAATTTATGAATCATATTAACTAATCAAACACGGTTGGACATTAAAGAGATACAGGAACAAGAATTGTGCATGTGCTACAATGGAATTAAGAATATATCTCAACGATTTTAACAAGTTCATTCGTGTCGGAAAAAATTTCATTGACTTGTCAAAATACCTGTGTTCCAAAAGCACGAGAAAAGTTTTGCCCTAGGTTGTGGCTGGTTCCTGCCTGCAGTGCCTTCCGATCCCCCATCATGGCCTCTATTGTATAGGTCTTGTCTGCACCAGCAAATGTCTCTACCTTTGATTTTCGACCTGCAATAACAGGTATTGCCGCTTGCTCATAAGAAAATTTTGTATATATGTCAATCATCTGAATAGCCTGCAATGCAGCATCAAAGCCCTTAAATGAAAAAGATATGATTATAAAAAACAGAGCCACACAGTAATCTTAGATGCATCAAATATACCTCTTTTTCTGCCTCTTCTGGACTTGCATGGGCAGTATGGCCCTCCTGCCAGAGAAATTCAAGAGTTCTAACAAATGGTTTCGTGCGCATCTCCCATCTAGTGACATTGGCCCACTACATTAACATACACAAACAAAAAGATATGAAGATACGGATAACATAAATGCCACAGACAAAGGAAGAATTTTTCATGATGTGGCAAGTCAACGAACCTGATTAATCATCAAAGGAAGATCACGGTGACTATGAATCCACTGAGTAAACATGTGATTCACAATGGTTTCACTTGTGGGTCGAACCTGCCAAAGCCTCAGCCAAACCAACAATCAAAACCAAACCGCAGGCCCTGTTATTGAGGGTTAATATCCATTTCCAATTTTGGCAATGCAAGGTATCACATACAATAAGGTTAATATTTCTAATGAGAAATGAAACACAGGAAACGGGCAAATGGTCTTTTGCTGAATCTACGTACCACAAGCTTTTCTTCAAGTTCTTTCCCTCCTCCAATTGTTACAAGAGCTAACTCTGGACTAAACCCCTCGACGTGACTAGCTTCTTTCTCAATAAAAGAGTACGGTATAAACTGAAGTCAAAATCAAAGATTACGTCATTTAACATTTCCAGCATATACGCACATTCATACTAGAATTCCTAAACACACCAAAGACACACCTGGGGAAAGTACATATTTTCATGGCCGGTTTCCTTGAACTTGACATTTAAATACTCCTGCACAAAGAACCATCGTCTGATTAAAAATACAAAAAACAAAACTCAAAACAGTGTTCGAATGTTCCAAACAAAGTAAACATAAGTTATAGTTTCCGCCACCTGAATTGCCTCCCATATGGCGTAGCCATAAGGACGAATAACCATGGTACCTCGAACAGGACCATAATCCGCGAGCTCAGCGTTCGCAATAACATCCAAATACCAAGCATTGAAATCCTGCGACCGAGGAGTGATAGGTCCTTCAGAAACTCGATTCTTGGAGCTGTCGATATGAATTTCGGTGTTGGTGGAGGAACTTCGAGGAGAGAAGGGAGAAGAAAGCAGCGGGAACCGTAAGGGGGGGCGTTGGCGTTGGTGCCTCCATGAAATCCCCAGAGCTCGCCTGGAGAAAGCTAAGTTTGAGGAGCGAGATGAGGCTGGGGAAAGCAAAGAGGAGATCAAAGGTAGCCTCAGTGAAACAACCATTTTCAACTATGAAGTTCTCAGGCGGTAGCCGGTGGGGCAGGCCGCTAAATGTAGCTGAGGAAGATGAGGTTCGGCTGTGAATGTGAATATGAACAACTTGAGCGTTGCCGAATATCGGAGTTATGGGCAGCCTAAAATAGCCCAATGGGTCTGCTCCTTACAAATTACGTAATAATTACATCCAAAAATATTAACCCATATAATATAAAATCTAGGGAAATTATTTTAATCCATAAAACCACGGAAAATTATATATTTATGGTAAATAATATTAATATAAGTAGATGATCGTGTACATGTGGTCCCATTAGTGTTTAGTGTTTACCATGTGTCAAGCAAATGTGGCATTTTAGTGACGACGTAATCCACCTCTACCACTGCTATAAAAACAGTCTTACTTGACGCTTGCAGTTTGTTATACATGATAAAACTTCAAGAATAACAAAATTTAAAAAATGCATAATTTTTTAAAAAAATGTTTAATACTTAAACACATTAAAAACGTCAAGTCTAGTTTAATATACTTGACATTTTTAAAATGTCAAAAAAAGGTTTGCCCTTTATCTAAATAAATTTATCTTTACGTTTTTACTTTTTTTTTCTTTACTTTTAATTTCCTCTTTTTCTCTTAAATTAAATTCCCTAATTGATTTAGTTTTCATCTTTTCTTCTTCATCTCTCTAACACAGTACACTGTTTTTCCTTTTCTTCTTCTTCATCTTTGAATTCGTCTTCTTCCCGATCAGGCCTTCTCCTCTTCGACTTCGTCTTCGTCTTCATCTTCTTCCTAAATAAATTAATAAAATCTTTGACTTATTTTATATCATTTTAGGAAAAAAAAAAGAAAAAAATTAATCTTTTAATATCTATTTAATTTATTAACTAATTTTGCACAAAATCTCACGATATCACATTTAATTTTGTTTATTTATTTTAGAAAAATTAAATTTACTTTATTAACATAATATCAAATGATTTTTGTTCCTATTATTTTTTCCTAATTTATGGTATACCACATGTCTATAAATAGAATCCATGTCATTCGAAAAGGGGAAGAGAGTATTTTAAACAAAGAATTGTTTGGAGGAGAAAATTTTATTACAAAAAAATCTTTAGAGAAAGTTGTTAGATAAAAGTTTTTTAGAAAATCGAAGAAAGTATCTTTACCTTTTTTTTGTTTTTCTTTGGCAAATTAAATCTCACGTTAAAATAAACTTGATTAGAGGTTGCATGTGGTAGATATTTACTCTCATAAGATTCGCACCTCATGGACGATTAATTTTCTTTTAGATTTGATATTTTTTTTTTATTATTTTCTTTAAAGATAGAGAGAAAGAAAAAGAAATGTATAAGGTTTTTTTCTTTGGCTTTTTCGTACTTTTATTGTTATTTATATATAAAAAAAAAAAAACTAATGTCTTTTTCTTCTCCCTAAAAAATAGAGAAAAAGAAAAAGACATAAGTTTTATTTTTCTTAAATATTAATCTTTACCTTCTTCCCTCTAAAAATATATATATACAGATTATGTATTTATATTTAAGTTTATTTTTTATTCTCATTATTATTAATATACCTATTATTTGTTATTAATACTTTTTTTTATATTACTGCTTTTTTAACTTCTCATTATATCTTACTGTTTTTTTTCCTTCCCTTTCTAACTTTATTTTTATTTTTATTATTATTGCTATTGCTTTTTTTATATACTTAAAACTTATTATTATTAATTTATTTGTACCATTTATGATGGATGGCCGGAAGGTAACTTGCTCCTTGCTGCCACACCTCTATTTTTAAATGAAAAAAATGTTTCTTTTTATTTTCCTTTTATTCCTTCTTTCTTTCCTTTCTTTCTTCTTCTCTTTTTTTGGTTGTTTATGGTTTTTATTTTTTTCTTATTTATTTTAACTTATTTTCGTTGACTGCATAATAATTATTATCATGTAATATTAAATTTATAAATAATTATTATTATGTAATATTAAATTTATGAATATTTCTTTTACACTTTGCAATATTATCACGGTATTTTATATCAGTTAAATGTTTTTTTTTCTTACATCATATTTATCTTTACATTTTACTATTCTAAAAAAAAATCCGACGATGGAATTAAAAAATTTGGGAGTTCGTCATTTCTAAATTATTGAGGTGAGGGAATCGTTTTTTGTTTGTTGTATAATATATTTGATTTCATTGCGCATTATTTCTTATTGACCTAATTTTGAAGCCTTTCTTAAATTTTCTTTTTTAGTCCTTTAGAAATTTTTACTTTAAAACTATCCTTTTTATTTTTTTAAAAAAAGTTTAAAATATAAATTTATACTTCATAAGTCTTCCTAATCAACTTTTTTAATAACACACTTCTATTTCGCTAAAAAAAAAAACCTATGATGGAATCTAGAAAATTTGGGGGTCCGATTTCCTAGAATTCTTGAGATGAAGGATCAATATCTTTGGGAGTCTGAGATTTGATCCCAAGAAAAAATGAATTTAATCAATATTTTAAAAAAATCTTTATTCGAAGACTAGCCCATGATAGATTTAAAGAAATTATAATAATTTATCATTTTCTTAAGGTGAGAAGTTTACTTCAACATATAGACTAATTAAGGAAATATTATTCCACTTATTTTATCAGATCATTGCTTTAATATTGGAGTAATAAGGGGTAAAATAAGATACTAGTTTTAAAATAAATAAAAAAAAACATTTTTAATTCGACATTTGAAATTTGGTCACCGTTTTTTTAAATGGGTGTTGTGGGGTGCTAATACCTTCCCCACACACAAATGACTTCCGAACTCAACTTGACCATTTTTTAAAAATTGTTTACTTTATTTCGGTGACCAATCACACCGTAAAAAAGATTGGTGGCGACTCCTATTTTTTTTTAAAAAAAAATTAACTCTTTTGAGGATGTCGGCCACTCCGCGTCATCTCGGGCACGTGGCGACAACCACTAAATCATTATCGAAAAAATTCGACAAAACCTACATAATTATGCCAATACATGTCCTTATCTTCAACAGTTCGAACAAGGTTTGAATTGTTACATCTATACTAAATAAAGAGTCAACCGATACACAGAAAGATTTAGAGATGGGAAAAGTCTACCTTGAATGCATTGTATAAATTCTTAAAACGAAGACGAACATAGAACATATACATCGACCACGCGGTAGTCAATATATTGGAAAGATTCAATTCATCTACCATCAAACATAGTCTTCACACGTTGTAGTGCCATGACACATAACGCTAAATGATAACAGTAAAATAAAAGCAACACAACCGTAAAAGAAAGTAGTAGGCAAACCCAAAATTATATATCCTGCCAAATAAAAATAAAATTGAATATTAATGTAATTAAAAAAAATAACGTCCCATAAAAAGCTATTTAATATAATTGGTACAATCAAATAAAATTTTCACATAAGAATCACCCTATTACCATGGTATTTATGGGATATTAATATCTAAAATCAAAATTTTAGTAGGGTGGCGATTTCAAATAGAAATTTAAAATCAAATTTTGTATAAAATTTCTGGAATATAGATAAGGATATTTACGAAACAAACCTAAAACTTTGAAATTATGTTAGCCATTATTTGAGGGACATTAGTGAAATAACACGATTTTGTGGATGATCAAAATTTTCTTAACATAATCATATAAATATTAAATACATAATTATAGGGTATGATACGGATTTAATTTCAATTTATTATTATGTTAAATGCACTATTTTATCGAAGGATACAATTCTAAATTCAATTTTTTTTAACATAAAATTCTAAATTCAAGTTTTGTTGTAAATAAAATTAACAATTCAAAAATTTCTTAAAGTAAATGGTGTAGACGTTCAATGCATAATTACAAGGATGATACAATCTTGATTTTAAAAGTTGTTATTCTGTTAAATGCACGATTTTAAGGAAGAATATAATTCTAAATTCAAATTTTGGAGATATTTGAACGCAACTTTTCAATTCAACTCAAAAAATAAATATTTACGACTATAAATAATTTGAAAATATTGAATTTATGTTAGTCATTATTTTAGGAGATGATATTATAAAATAATTTGAAATCGCTATAAAATTGAAATCCAAATCAATTAGCCAAATTTGCTTAATACTCATTGACTTCACATCGAAAGAAGCTACTACTATTGATGCCCATTGTATTGGGACCGATATAAACTAAGCTTCATGTTGAGAAGTGGAATGATACTTTTTTGTATTTTATTTCGTGTCAAATTTAAATCATATTAATGCCCTCAATACATAGGGGGTTTGAGCTATGTTTATGATTATTTTTGTCATGGGTGTTTAAATTCTATATAATTTACTCATTGCACTCTCTATTAAAACCACGTCTTTTTTATTCCTTTATTTTCTGTTTTTTTTACAACATAATCAAGACTACTTTGAAATAATTAGTATAATTTTATTGTTTGGTAAAGCTAATTTATCCACATCAATTATTTGTTCGTGAAACCATAAAATTAATGTCAACCTTACCTTTGAGTTTACACGCTCTAAGCTATATTGCAGATAAAATCAAGTCCAAACTAGGCGTTTGATAATTGACCATGAATTTAAAGTTGAGAGCTGGAAAATAGTCAGATCAAGTATAAATGATTTGATTAATTAACATTTCACACACGAAAATCTAAATTCTCTTTCATTTTTTTCATTCAATTTGTTGTTTCTTTATACAAAGGTTCTATCTTATGTGTCGTTGCGTACTTCTTTCGTCATCATTTTCAACCACGAGATCAATAAAATTTATTTACGCTTTTGTGTTTATTCACATAATTATTTATGCGTTTTACATTTATTATATAATCTTACCGTGTAGAAGAAATTTTGTGAATATATCACATTATTATTCAAGTTGCGAGCAGTTTTGTCACATGTGTGTTTGCTCAATCTTCTTCCGTAGTTTTTGATATATTATTAAAGAGATGAAGTTTGTGGTTATTGATATGTTTTATTGATTTTTTTTATAATTACAATTATGAGATAAGTTTATTTTGAATTGCTATTTCAGATTGTAAAGAGAAAATTTGTGTTTGGATGAAAAAAAAAAGAAGAGAAAATGGAGAGGAGGAGATGGGTTGAGAAAATTAGGAAATTGGTGAGGAATATATGAAGGGAGAAATTTAGAGAAAATTGAAGAGGTAGGGTTAAGAATTCATTATTTTATTTAATGGGGGTTTTGCAAAAAAAAAAAAGTATCATCAAAGAAGACATCTCTTCAATAATATATTAGGATGAAAATGTAAAAGGAATTTAGAAGAAGATGAGTTAATGGCGGACAATGAAGGAACAGAGGTTTGTTTATATTTTAGAGATGTCCATTGTATTGGAACCGATATAAACTAAGCTTCATGGGACAGCTCCTTGAAAACCAAAGTTATCTTTTTAAATAAAACAATGCTTATGGGTTTTGTGTTAATAATTATATGTTGCAGCCTATATGTGTGTTGAGTGTTTGAAGTGTTGAGAAGTGGAATTATACTGATGTGGATCCAATCAATAATCCATTACATGTACCTGAATGACCAATCACAAGAAGTAAGGCAAAAAAGATACAAGAGGCTTTCACACTGCATGTCCAAAAAGCTTGCAAATGCACAACGAGAGCTCGAAAATTTTGAACCCAAATTTTTGTATAATGTTAGTTCAGCAAGTCAAGAAGAGAATGAAGTCAATATGACACGGAAAAAGTTGTGTAGTTTGAAAGATGGTGCGGAGGACAAAAAAAAGTGTGCAGAATTTGTGAAGAGGTGGCTGTCCAACTTGCATCTGTTCGGAATTAGTGATGTCAAAGTTGTCAAATGTTGCCATTAATGTATTTATTCTATGGAATCACACGGGCCTGTTTTCAAAGTATCTTTCTTTTATTCCTTTTCTAAAAGAAAATGGCCAAAGTGATAGACGAAGGAGAATAAACAAACCAACAACTTTTGAGATCTATTGCTATTTCTACTCAGTTGCTTGAGCTTGATTATTCCTTAATCCACCATGGAAACTCCTTATCCGAACCCCATTTCTCCCACCAAAACTCGTATTGGATGGATTGGCATCGGAGTTATGGGCGCCGCTATGGCCACTCGTCTCCTCTCCGCAGGTTACTCTCTCTCTCTCTACGCTCGTACCCCTTCCAAAGCTCTTGATTTACAATCCAAAGGGGCTCTTCTTGTTAACTCTGTTTTAGAATTAGCTCAGGTCAGCGATATTGTTTTCACAATGGTGGGTCACCCATTAGATGTTCGACAAAATGTCCTAGACGAGAATGGGATCCTACAAGGCTTGAATCCTGGTGGCGTCGTCGTTGACACCACTAGTAGCCACCCCGCGCTTGCCCGCGACATATTTACCGCTGCTCGTGCAAAAGGTCGTATTAAAATTTATTCCACTGAATTACTAGAGTTTGATGACATGATTGAAAGTTTAGCTGGATGAGTTACTCTATGATATGTTTAATCATTTAGCGATATTCTTGGCAGGTTGTTGGGCTGTGGACGCACCGGTGTCAGGGGGTGACATTGGGGCTAGAGATGGAAAGTTAGCCATTTTTGGTGGTGGAGATGAAGGGGTAGTGAATTGGTTATTACCTTTGTTTGAAGTGTTGGGGAAAGTAACATATGTAGGTGAAGCTGGGTGTGGGCAGAGTTGCAAGATAGCAAACCAGTTTCCAATTTCGGCGAATTTGTTGGGGCTGAGTGAAGGGTTGGTGTTTGCGGAGCGAGCGGGGTTGGACATGAAGAAGTTTGTGGAAGCTGTGAGGGGAGGGGGAGCATGGTCAATGGCAATGGAACTGTTTGGTGAGAGGATGATAGGAAGGGACTTTAGGCCTGGTGGGTTTGCTGAGTATATGGTGAAGGATTTAGGAATAGGTGTGGATGTTGTGGAAGAAGGGGATGATGAGAGGGTTGTAGTGTTGCCGGGAGCTCCATTGACCAATTTAATTCCTAAGTTTTAAAAATTGGATTTAAAAGCCCCCTCTACAAGGAAGAATATTAAATATGAGTAAAAATTGGAGTAAATGCTAAAGTAGCACAATGAAACCTTTTTAAAAAATATTATCTCATCTCTCCTGTCAATTAGTGGGTTTTAGAGTGTTAGGTTTTTTGGGTCTTTAAAATGCAATGAAATCAGTTAGAGAGAGAGAGGAAGAAGAGAAAAGGAGAGTGGTGTAGTGTAGTGTAGGACCATAGTTGATTTATCTCTTTTCTTTTTTTTTTTCTACACGTAAAAGAGAGAATGAGAGGGAAGAAAATGAGAGAGAGAGGAGAGGAGAGATGAGATAATATTTAAAAAAAAATGATTTTTCTCCGAGTCATTGTGGCATTTAGTCCAATTTTTGTTTAAAATTTAATAATATATATTTTTTTTTTTGTAAAGGGACCTTTTAAATCTTTTCTTTAAAAGATGAGGAACTAAAAGTACTGGTTCCCCAAAACAGGGGATTACAAATGTATTTTTCCCTTGAACATTGATTAAAAGATACAAGGCTTTGAGTGCTAGTTGTAAAGCTTTCGAGGTTCGGTGTGCTGATATTGTTAGTTTTCGGTCAAGTTAAAATCCTTTGAAATTTGTCGTTTCCTTTTTTTTTTCTTCTTTGAATCTCATTTTACTTCTCTGCAGAAAGTCACAACCACAATTCAGAAATATATCATTTTGCAACTGAGGAGAACAGGAAGAGGAATAGGGGATTTTCTAATAATTCAGATTTAATATTGGATGATGGGATGGAAAAATTAAAATCTTCCAAAGTAAGTAAGGAGGAGTTTGTTCATTTGGAAAGGATAGATGCAAACTGAAAAATGTTGTTCAAGAGCTAGAGCTTCTCACAGGAGTTTTTAACCACGAAGAGCAGAAGAACATTGTTGATTATGTTTACCATTTACAACAAAAAGGATGAAGAGCCCAACTTGGAAGTATTTATTCTTCCCATACTTTGCTTTCTAATTCACTTCTGTTCTTGCAATATATGCTCATTATCGTTCTTGTATATTTTCAACAGAGAGTACGTATTCCGAAACTAGAAAGTGGATGAGATATCAAGGAAGAGTTACCATTCAATTTGGATGCTGCTACAATTATGCAATGGTCTTTGACTTCACTGCTTTCTTAACTACCTTCGTATTCATGGTGTTCTTGTTCAGTACAAATTTCTTCAAACCCCTTTGCTTCCTTAGTTGCCTGTCTTATTCTATATTGTCCTTTTGTAGGATAAAAATGGAACTCCACCTTATTAAACAGTTAAAGAAGATTAGAACCTGTTTTTAGTTTGTTAGTTAGTTTAACAACTAACAAACTAATTATTTACCTTTCTCACATTTGTACAAATACCCTTGGGTAAGGCATTAATAGAGATGAGAAAGTCACTTATATTTTCCCTTAGACTGTTAATACACCTGGTATCTTAAGAGATGAAGAAGTTGATCCATTGCCATCTTTGTTTAAGAAGATGATCAGAGAATGGTGACAGACTGGTTCTACACTGCACATGCATCCCCAATAGTTGCATCGTAAACATATACAATGAAGGGATGTTGCATTCCTCCACACATTGATCACCATGACTTTCTAAGACCCTTTTGCACTGTGTCATTTCGAACAGAAAGTAACATCATATTTGGCACTTGACTAAAAGTTGTTAATCCTGGAGAGTTCTCTGGTCCTGTCTCGATTCCTTTGCCTAAAGGGTGTGCACAAGTACCATTATTGTGCTTTCTTTGTTTGTCCATTTCATTTTCTTGGTTATAAATCTAATCTAATGTCTATGCCTCTGTTGATATTGCAGTTCTGTATTGATTTCAAGTGGTAATGGACCTGATCTTGCCAAGCATTGTGTACCTAGTGTCAAAGCTAAAAGGTCGAATATCTAATATTGTTATTTTACAATCTTCAAATCATTCCCAAAAGAAAAAAGTTCCTAATATTTTGAATCTTTTTGGCATATTGCAGGATATTGATCACACTCCGAAAAAAGGATGATAGGAAACTTCCATACAGGTTTTTGCCTGATCTTGAACTTCAAAGAATCAGCCGCTGGACTTATCTAAATGGCAAGAGAAAGAGAACGATAATGAACTAGAGGAAGGTGAAATTAAAAAAAGTGAGCATCTCCATGATTATTCACCCAAAACCACTGCATTTATTATCCCAATGGCAAGAGGACAAAAATAAGAGCATTCAAGTGAAGGAAGATGAAAGAAAACAGAGGAGAGCCATCCCAATTATAATTCAGTGGATTTGTCTGAGTGGTAGAAGGAAGAAAAATATGAAAGAAAACAGAGATACCACCAATACTCACCACATCCACCCTCTCAACAAACCAAACGTCAGAGGTTTCAAGTTATTGGCTATTGAAGAATCAGAAACTCAGCATAACAATTAAGCCCACAATTTCTCAGAATCACAATGACCATAGTTCAATAATGTACCTTCTGTATCTATAAATCACTCTCAAACAGGAAAGAAGATTGAGTAGTTGAAGTATGACTTATAGCATCTTAGGCATTAATCATGAAAATTTTCAGTTCCAGAAATGTACATTTTTCGTAAGCAGAATCCAAACAGAAGAAGCTTCTGAAAGTGTTATCATATTTGAACGTAATGGAAGTAGTTATTTATGCATTAATTGTACAATTTATGGAGATAATTCCTTGTCTTTCTAAAAGTAGAGTACAAGTAAAAGGCTTTTAAAACTGGGTTTTGATCCAACATTGAAAAGATAAATAGATTGCAATTCAACAAGAAATGAAAATGAAAAGAGCAGCTTCAGGAAGGATGAACCTTATTGGAAGAAATAGCCTTCCAGGCAGATCTCATGGAAGCAGTGGCAGAATTCATAGCTGCCTCCATATACCTCTTAGAAGCAACCGACGCAGCTTTCTCCATCAAACTACCCATCTTGCGAGCCTTCTCAGACTTATCAAGGAGTTGTTGTAGCTCAGCTTCAGCCATCCGATCAAACTCCTCTTCGAAACGTCTGAACTCATCCATGGCATCTTCCATGACGGAATCGAGGTAATCCTCAGCCTGCTGCATCGCGATCTCAGCGTCTTGAACTTCATTCTGGTGTTGGAGCTCGATGGCAGCCCAGGACTTGTACGCTTCGATCTCGAAGAGCTTCATGAGGTCTTCAATGGTGGAGGGGTCGAAATTCTTGTCGTGGAGAGCTTGATCGGAGAGGAAAGTGAACTGGGAGATGAGAGCTTCCATGGGAGGAGGGTTTGGAAGGAGGTAAAAGGGTAATGGATGGTTGAGAATGGAGAATCAGATGAAGATGATGGGAGGAGTGGGGAAGAAAGTTGTAGCAGTGTTTGTAGAGTTTTATTAGCATCTCAAAAAGTAGAATTGAACGTTTGAGAAGGAATCTTAAGCTTGGACGTTGGACCCATTACAATAATAATGTTTAGGAAAATGTCAATTTATAGGCTACCCTCTTACCATTTTTTTATCAAATTTAAACCTTACCCTAATAATCTAGGAATGACACTCCTTTACTTACTCATCTTTAACTTCTTCCCCTACTTTTCAGCTCCTCTTATTTATTGCTTATTCAAGCTTTGTATGATCAAATCTTAAGCTTTGTATGATAATTTTAGAAAGAGTTTGAGTAATATCAACCTAAGTTAAGTAACTCATGTACAAATTAGTTAGTTCCAAATACCCCACCACTAATTTACATAACAAGAATTCTTAAAAGCATTTGTATAACAAAAATTCTTACAAAAGGTCTTGGAAGCATGAAATAATTTTTCGAACAAAATTATAAGATATCAACCAATCTTTTTCCATTTTCGTTCGAAGTTAACACCAAAACTTATAGAAAACCATTTGTGCATCATATCTGACAAATAAATAAGTAAAATATGTAAGCATTAAAAGAATAGAAGAATTGAACAAAACAAACCAAAGTCAAACATATAATAAAACAAAACACATTAAGAAAACAAAATGGAGGACAAGAATATTATGATTCTATATTAAAGGAATCGTCAACTCACTATTCAAAATTCAGTAAGGAAGGGGAGTTGGATAGCCATATAAACTCATAAACAAGAAAGCATGCTTCACGTAAACTCATCAATCGTAAGTTAGCTCATCAACCTACGCTTAACCTCAAACGAAACTAATTCATAAACATACAACTTAGAAATGAAACAAAACTATAGTTCTAATCACAATGAGGAAAAAATGGAGGGGGACATGTCAAACCTAAAACCACCAAAATCATTAAAAGAAAATTGTCAAAAAAATAACCTAACTCATTTTGTATAAGTAACAACATCAAGAGTATGCTTCAAACTTGAAATGTGTAACAAAGCAAAGAAAAAAACAAGAGCATGCTTCAAAATTTGAAATATATAAGAAAGCAACCAGAGAAAAAGAGCAAGATTCAAACCAACACTTTTTCAAGAGCACTCAATTCATATTGTATAACAAACCATGATCGACATTAAATAACCTAATTTAGCTCATCAACCTACTAATACCTCAAAGGAATCTAAACAAAACTCAAATACATTAACATAAAACTTAAGCAAAAGGAAATAAAACTATAGTCTTAATCACAAGGAGGAAAAGAGATGGGCATGTCAAACCTAAAAGCACCAAACTCATATCAAAATCACCCAACTCAAATAAATCTAAACAAAACTCAAATACCAATCTAGACTACTATAACTACGGAATAGTCATAGTATCTGAAGCATGGTCGACTTCATCTCAAACTTGGTATTATCGCCAAATAGGGGTAGGCGATACCGAGATTAAAGTCATACAAGTTTGGTGATGTATACTCTCTGATAGGTCTATTTACATCATGGGCTATCAAAATGTAATGTTCTTGTCCAGGGGCAACATTTAGGTTTGGGTTCAGAGGAACTTCATTGTTGTTTGCCATTCTTTTAGCTTCTTATCGCCTCTGCCTTCTTTCTCGTCTTCTCTGTTGAAAGGTTCATTCAAATTCAAGGTTAAGCTCGAATTTAAAATAATTTTCCTCACTCATAAACTTGTTCATGCATCCTTCACGTAAATACGCAATTCAATCGAAATTGAACTTTTTGTATGAAATTAGCACACAAGTTAAATCTAAAAGTAAAACAATTAAATTAACTGACAACGACACCAAAAACTTGTTTGTTTTGATTTATACTCTATGTTTTGAGCTATCGTGAATGTGAGACATAGGCTCCAAGTTTGCAACTAAACTAGACGATTAAGATAGGATCATGTGATGAAAGGGGCTGACACCTACTTTGCTTTGTCTAAGGATATTTGTGTATGTACAAGCTTTCCTCTCTCTGCTCAAGTGTAAGTGAAAAGAGAGGTTTCTTAGGTAAGCCAGGATCAAACTCAGAGACTTAATGAACTTAAGATTATAACATGCAATTTAACTTCATATAATTTATGTATAGTATAAATTATGAATTGTATTATCTATCCTACGCATAATTATACAATATGCGTTGGAGAAACAAAATGGAAATGGATGCAAGAGTTATGCATAATATGTACTGAGTTGTGTTTAGGCGATATGGATGAATGAGTACTTGTGTAATTAGATGCAAGACAAGGGCAATTAGCAATTAAAGCGATATAAATCATTCTTTAACTTTAAATTTAGGGCGAGCAATCTTTTGGTGCCTTCGCCATACTTGTTTGCCTTTTTGGATGTAAATACTCAAAGTTATCATATGATTTATATATGATCCATTTGATTGCATTATCTACAACTCATTCTATATTAAGGCGAGCGACCTCGATGCCTTATCGCCATACAC
Source organism: Cucumis sativus (assembly GCF_000004075.3). NCBI lineage: Eukaryota > Viridiplantae > Streptophyta > Magnoliopsida > Cucurbitales > Cucurbitaceae > Cucumis > Cucumis sativus. The sequence continues at coordinate 14,541,303 of NC_026657.2, forward strand.
ACTCACATTTCTGATATATATATTAAAGAGGAATTCTGTGACAAGAATGTATTGCTACATTCTTTTCACCGACTGTCTAGTTAAGTCCAGGTCACCACTCTTTTGAGTGACAACACTCAATACTCCATTCTTTCTCTCAAATGGAATGGGGTATTGATTGCAACATTTAACTCAACAAGACAAATAATACAAACATCCATATTCTCTAGTACTAATTACACCTTATGTCTTTTCATGTTTAGAAAGAACTAATAGTGCAAAGAGATAAAGAAATGGGAGAATGGAAGCAGTAGGGAATTACATTCATAAATAGAACTTTAGGCCTTTTGGCCATGGGTTCAAATTACAAATACATGATAAAAAAAATACAAATAGAAGCATAAAGATGTGGGTCGAGCCTCTGAGCATAATCTTATGCTCATCGGCTTCCTTTTCTGTTTATTACACTAAGGGAGAGAATGGTTATAGATTCATCTCAACTATATTCTAAGCTTTCACTTAAATCACAGAAGAGAGGTTAGGGATTAAGTGTGTTTGTTCTCCAAACTCTTGCCCTACTTTGTTTTGAAGAGATAACCTTGTATTTATAGGCGATGATAGATGAGACTCAACATCGTCTAGCCTTTATTAATTCTCTCATAGAGCTAAATAGCATCACAAACGTCCTTTTTTTTTTTTTTTTAGCATTCGTGCCAACCAATTGTGTCTCCTAGCAATGTAGATCGTCTAGCATCATTTCTCTTATCGTTGGGTTGTTGCATGTCTCCTCGCCTGAGAGTTGTTGCTAAGCTACTTTTCTCTCTTTCACCTAAAAATTTCTACATTAAGACTTAAAACTGTGAGAAACATGCATAACACTTTTTTGACACTTGTAATGTATAATCATCTTATTTTATTTATTCCACTACGCGTTTTCTTCATTTTTTCAGCATTGAGATTTCATTATTCTATCTAAAAAGCCACAATAACTTGTATTTCTACAATTTATCATTGGCGCAAATAAAAAAATGCATTGCTAATAATTATATTTTGTGACACATTTTTAACGTGTTGCTATAAATAATCTTTTATCAACAAAAATTACTTGTGCCACTAAAACTTTGTTGCTAAAAAATAATTTCTTGTAGTGCTTATATGAGGTGACACTCAACGGCAAGATGAAACTTCAAGTAAGAACAAATAGCTCAACATTTGTTATAAAACATATACTTTATACTTTATATTGAGACATCAATGTAATCACGAGATGAAACTAAATGTTGAATGGTAACAGTTGACTTTATTGATTTTCGCATTTAGTACAATTTACAAACTAGTACTCTAGTTAAAAATGTACATCATGAGTTGTACAACTTCTCTTTTGACATACTAGCTATGAATATTTACACGTGCAAACTTAAGCTTTTTAACACTATGCAATGAAATGGACCTAAGACCTCATGTTGCGACATGGGTAGACAATATATAGCTTACTTTGGCACCTAGAACTCTTGCTACCTGGGGCGAGGGGACATTCCAAAAGGCCAAATGCTTGGTGAGTGACAATTTTTAGAGAAAACAATTTTCAACACACAAAACAATTTAAATTCATTTTCTTCCTTAAGCACTCATTTGATACTGAGTCATTGTCTGGGCGTCGAATGCCAAAACCTCATCAATTTGATCTCGTTCAACCTTAGGTCGAACACATCTCAACGTGCCTAGAACCTAAATGTTGATGCATACTTTACACTTCCAACCACTGATGTAGGTATACTCACACTCTTAATGTTCAAGTGGACAACACTAAGACATTCAGTTGTTTCAACTTTCGTTTTGAGGGGGACAAACTCACACATTCGGTTATACCAATTGGTGGAATAACTCATACCAACTCTTTTTCTTACTTAGGTAGACTCGTCTCAATCTCCTGACTACTTTTTCTCACATGTTCACATAAAGTCAACTTATAGAATTGGGTATCAGTATTGATTGTTTAAAAACATTTTACCAAATACCATTTTGTAAGAAAACAATTTAGCAACCAAACACATTTATAGAAAAACTTTTGAATGTCACACAACATAGCGAATTAAAAATAATGATTTTCGGAAACGTAACTGTTTTGAAGGGTCACCCGTGTCCCGAACATCCTTGTCCAAGGCGTTGTTTGTCTATGGCCGCATGCCCAAACATCTTCAAACCACCTTATCTTTATGTTTTGTACTTAGTTTAACCTATTCATTTCCTTTTGTTGTTACGGACCTAGGGTGTGACGTTTCACAATTTTCATATGCAAGCTTGCCAAAGATAAAAAAAAATGTAAAATGTATTATAGGGAGACATAATAGTTGAATCACCAACCATGCTTTGTTGTACTTTTTGCAATCTAAGCTTTTTTTGTAATTGATAGTCTTCAATGTTTTCTTTAATGATGTTTTCAATGCTTTTCTCTATCTGACATTTTATAAAACCAATTTCTCTCAAAATGTGAAGGGAGGCTACATAGTTTGACCGCGACTTGTTCACTGTGTTAGAACAAGTGTCACACAATCGTCGATTTCATGTTTAAAAAGTTACAATTATGACAAGTGGTATAAAAGCTTTGTTAGCTCCTTGACTAAGTGAGACACAATTATGTTGACAGTGAAGCAACTGTCGAAGTCGCAGTCTGAGCGACTAATTGAGATTGAAGAGCAATTCTTGTATCTGAGAGAATTACCAGATGAAGTAATATTTCTCCAGACACGATTGGATGTATTGAATTACCAGATAGATGGATTACCCATAAACAAATTGACGCTGAGGGTTGATTCGATAGAACACAAAGTCGCCCGAACTGATAGTTTTGAATGTGGGAGTAGCGCCTCTTCAAGTTTGTCACACATATAGAAGAGCTTAACTGCTCCCAGAAGACCATGCTAAAGTTGTTCAGCCATCTTTCAGACGACTTTAGAGCCATGATAGAGACAATCAAGACCGATGGAAGTGCAAATGAATTTAACTATGCAGGGGGAACCAATCCCCAAATCAAGCTTGTAGTATTTTGAGCAAGTTCAAGATCCTGGAACCAAAGCCTTCAATGTGAACCGTGATGCTAAAGAGCTTGAAAGTTTCATCTTTGATATGGATCAGTACTTTAAGGCCAATGGAACCAATTTTGGAGAAACTAAAGGTGACATTAGCCTCCATGCCTTTGTCTGATGATGTAAAGCTCTAGTAGAGGTCGAAAGTGAACGACATCCAAAATGGTCAATATACCATTGATACGTGGGAAGATTTTAAGAAAAAAACCAAGGGCTCAATTTTTCCTAGAAAATGTTGAATTTATTGCCGGAAGAAACTGTAGGAACTTGTAGAGAGTATGTTAAACAGTTTTTCGATGTTATGTTGGACATTCGAGACATGTCGAAAAAGGATAATATGCAACCACCTCTTACTAAGTTTCCACACACGCCACCTCCCAAACTTATTTAATTTTTAAACTCATCCCAATTATACCACTCCAAATTAAACCTACTTATCTGTACGCCATGTGTCCGACTTGTTACCTATTGCCGTGCTGCCAAACTTCCTGCCAGCGTCCCTTTAATATCTCAACATCTTTTGTCCACAAAATCTATCTAAAATTTCAATGCTTCATTAAAACTTATTTTCCCAACTTCCTTTTTGCTAACAACAAACTTCACTCTATCTTGCTCAAGAACCACATTGCCTACTTTCAAAGGCCTACTCCAACTCTATTGCTTACTTACTTTATCTTACCTCTTACTACTTAAAACTCCTTCCACATCTTGGACGTCTCACCCTTCTAGTTCAATATTAACCCTCCTCAATGTCCATATCCAATTCCAAAGCTCAATTCTACCAAATCTATCTTTCACACCCCTTCCTCCTCAACACTTCTTGTCAACATGGAGTGCATGTTAACACTACTTAGGCTCCACCTAAGTATGAGATTCTTTCACATTCACTATATTTAGGTTCTCCTAAATACTATAACAAAGAAAAAACTTTCCTTGAATTTTACAAAGGTTGTCGAGTAAAACAATCTCAACAACGAACACAAAGATTTTTAATTAGAATACATTAGTTGAACGAGTCTTAAACAAACCCTAAGCTTAAAACATTCGATGCAAACGTTCTAACATGGCTAGAACAAATATTTCTAGAAAATAAGGAAGAAGGACATGAAAATTTGCAAACCCTAACATATAGCCACTAACCCTAAAATTGAATACTAGCACAATATATATAAATGGCTATAAAATCTTTTAGAAGAAAATAAGGAACGTGGATACAAAAATTAATTTGCAAATCACAAGATAATCGAGAAGGTATTCATCCAAAACTTACGACCAAACATATAACACAATGCCTATGACAATGTGGTTGACATGTTGCTGAAGTTGATTTCATTAACAACTTAATTTCTTGTTTTCATTTTAGAAGGCTCAAAATTAATTTAATATTTTTTAAATATAATTTTAAGATATAAAAATTGATTTTGAATTATGAAATGATATGGAAAAATGATTTTAACCAACTATACTCCCCACAATAAAACACATCTCAAAGTATATGACAAATTAATATAATTCAACTACGGTTAAAATATCAATTTTGTCCCTTTCTTTCTTCAGTAAAAGAAAAAAGATCGAGAGTGATTTTTGGTTATTTTGGTAAAATACTTTATAATAATAATTTAATAAAGGAAAAGGATAAAGAACAAGGAAAAGGAAAAAAATGGAAATTTAATTGTTCGTGAAGGAACAAAACGATACGAAGAGAGTCGGGAGAATTCAGATTACCAAAGTCATTGGCTTCTTCCTCTTACTCTTCCATTTCTAATCTCTGATCTGAAACCACAAATCGGATTCCATTTGCGATTTCTAGATTCAGAAACATCATGCGCTGGGAAGTTGTATTGCCGTTGTTCCTCCTCTGTTTCTTCGCCACAGATCTTCTTCGAACTGCCCATTCAATCTGGTTGAACTTGCCTCCATCTGGGACCAAGTGCGTCTCCGAGGAAATCCAGACCAACGTTGTCGTTCTTGCCGATTATGTCGTCGTCGCTGATCATTCTCACTCCCCCACCATCTCTATCAAGGTCAATTTTCCACATTAAACCTTTTTTCTTTTTCAATGCCTCTTTCATTAGTGCCCTTGGAGTTTTGCATTTCAAGTTTCTTGATTCGTTAATATGTTTCATTAGTGCCCTTGGGCTATAGAATACAATTGATACGCTTAATTAAAAAAAAACCCACCCTGATGGGTACGATTGGTTCTTGTCTATGCTATGTATTTGTTGATTTGTCACTCCCGTTTGGTTTTGCCCACCAATTGCGAAATGCAAAGAACTATGATCTATTTCTTTTGGATTTCTCCCCTTTTTTTTCTCTTCGAATTATAATTCTAAATTCTGATGTTTTCACAACCCTGTAGGCATATCATTACAGTGAGATAAAAGAAAGAGATTACTTCTGTGAATGTAATCTTTTCTTTACTGCTATGGAGGCTGTTTCGTCCAATTTTTGTTTGTTTGGTTTCTGATTTTGGCTGTTAAGATTATTTCAAAACATTTATAGGAATCGTTGTGGATTGATTTCAAGGATAAGAGGAATACCTTGGGAATTTGCTGCTGACCTAACTTAACATATGGTTTTTGCAAATTGTTTAAGAGAATTCTTCTTCATGCATATGATTTCTAGTCTATTTTGACGTTTGGAGGATGATTCATGAGGAGGGTGATGAAAAAGTTGGATCTTGGATCTGAGGTGTCACTTTTTTAAAGGTCTTTTCCAGTAAAGTGATGGTGATAAAATTCAAATTGCTCTTGGCACACATCATGCACCTTACTTTCCTGATAACGATTTAAATTGGATAACAAGAATTTAGGAGCTTAGCTCTCGTTTCCATGTCCTTGTACAATTCCTTGAAAATTACATGTCATATTTTAGATCCCCACCCACAACCATACACAACCCCACCCCAAACCAAGGGAGAGAGGAAAAAGAAAAAGAGAAAAGGAGTCTCAAAACGTTAATAGTATTTATGTTATTGACATAGCGGATCCTTATTTACAGTTCAATTTGAGTCTCTAGATGAAATGCTTTGGCCATTTCTTTGGTGGATTGCATTGAGGGGTTGTTTCTTAACCTACGTATCCCTGCTGAACATCTTTAAGAGAACATTGCACTTAGTAAATAAGCTTCGTTTGCTATTTCTTGGTTTTAACTAATTTCTCTTTGACCCCCCAATCTAAGACTTCAACAACTCCTGTCAAGTTTAGACTTGCCGGTGCTTAGACCATTTGATCTGTACTACCGATGGAGTCACTGTTCATGTAGAGTTGTAAACAACCAGGTCAACTGCACTCTATATTTTAGGGTAACTAGCCAGTCCATTGGTTGTGCCTGCACTATGGCTCTCAATGACCTATAGTTATCTTTACCTTAAAGGAAAGCATTGAAAATGGCAGATTTGAAAGCTTCCTTGGATGATTTGGCTTTGTCTTGTAAAATTCTTGGTTTTGTTCTTCTCAAACCTTTCACAAAATCCATTAATTTTAAAGACATGAGCTAATGATGTTTTTGGTTGATGTGTGGAAAGTGTTTCTTTTCAAGTTGATGGGTAGCTTCTTCTAATATCTTGATGTCTGTTATTGTTTTACACTTAACTGATCAATGATGGGCTCATTTAGGTGACATCTCCGTATGGGAACAATCTTCATCACTCAGAGAATGTAACACACGGCCAGTTTGCATTTACGACTACTGAGGCTGGTAATTACCTAGTATGTTTCTGGTTGTCTGACCACAAACATGAAGCTGGCAATGAGATAAGCGTCAACCTTGATTGGAGAACTGGTATTGCAGCCAAGGATTGGGAATCAGTTGCAAAAAAAGAGAAGATTGAGGTAACGACCTCCTCTTCACCTTTCCACATTCACTATACCCTAAAACATCCATTCTAATGCTCAACCTCATTCTCATTTAGGGTGTTGAACTCGAGCTGAGGAAACTGGAGGGAGCAGTTGAAGCTATTCATGAAAATCTACTCTATCTCAAGGACAGGTAACTAAGTTTCCATGGTAAAAATGGATGCTTAACAAAATCTAGCCATTAATCTCATTTATATAATTTTGGATTGTTACAGAGAAGCAGATATGAGGACAGTGAGCGAGAGGACAAACGCACGAGTTGCGTGGTATAGCGTCATGTCCTTGGGCGTGTGCATTGCTGCTTCTACTTTACAAATATGGTACTTGAAGCGATTCTTTCAGAAGAAAAAACTTATTTAGAGACTCTTCTAACTCATGTTTCAGAAAGAGATTGTTAACTTATTTAGTTTTATTTCTTCATACAAAGTAGAGAAGTTTTGACACGAACTGCAAGCCATGCAGGGCTTGTTTATAATTTTTATTCCAGATTTTGTTTTTTCTTTTTCCTCTGTTTCTTTGATAGAATTTAGAGAGTCTTGCTTGTTGAGATTCAATGTTGTTGTTCATCATCCTTTACAAGATTAGGATTCTTAGAGAAATTGAAGGTCAAGGAGATGGATCATACCATAATTTGATCAAAATGTGAGCATATAAGATATAGTTGCAAATCAGCAGCTTAGCTAGCAGCTTCAGTTTCTATTAGTCCCAAGTTTAACTTAAGACAATATGGTTGACAATGTTTAGCTTTGAATAATCCCATTTTTTTTTCCTTTAAGAAATCAAAAGAATTAAGATCAATCCAGCTCAATTGAATTGATTAAAGGGCATTGATTATCTATTTATTATTATAAATTTTATTGAGTTCCTACTACATGTGTATCCAAAGCTCTAATAACTTGTCGATGTTAACTGTTTTTGATGCAATTTCTCCTAAATAAATAGATTTAATTATACAATTGTCTTTTAACTTTCCTATTTTTTACATGAATAACCTAACAAGCTATTATTTTGTACAAAAAGTGTAGCCTAATTTACATTTCCAGCCCTTCTTACCTTTCACTTTTAAATAATAATAATAATTATTATTATGATAACTTTTCAAAATCGTTTTTTCAAGACATGCACGATTAAGGACTTTTTTTTAGACATCTAAAAATTGACACTCATAAATGAAAGCCAGAATAGACAACAAATTTTGAATGTAAATTTAATAGATACAACATGATGTATTTTATTTTTTTAAAAATAAACTAAGGTATATTTGATAAATTATGAACAAAACAATTTGTAAAACATATTGTATTATATACGAAACAATATATGTGACATATATTAATATTATATTTTCTAGTATATTTGTAATACACTACAAAATAAATATGGTATATGTGATAAATACTTACACTTTTCAATATATTACTACATTTGATTATATGCCGAGAGATCAATGGAAATGTGCTTGATTTTTAGCTATGAGTATTGAAGAAAATAAATAAAATTTCCTAAAATGAAAAAAAAAAAAAAAGATATATATATTAGACATTAAATGAATATCAAACAAAAATAAAAAATGACAAAAAATTGTAACTAAAGAAAGAACTAAACATTTCAAACATGAATTGATGATTGATGAGAGATAATGCAATTAATAATATTTATAAAAAAATAACATTATTATATAATTAATAATAAATTCGTAAATGAAATAATTTTAGAAATGAACACAATTTAGATAACAACCCTTTTGACTTCAAGCCTAAGGGTATGGAGTATTTTGGGGATTCTCCCAACCTCGAACATTCCAACACAAAATATTCATGGCGTCCGACGACGCTACTTCGCTGCCACCACCGTTATCCCTCCTTCATCGGAGTAAGTTCCTCTTCCTATCTTTTCCATTTCTTCCTTGTTGCCATTGCCATTACCATGGTTTGTACCACTGATCATGTCCTACGTTCCTGTACTCTATTTCCTGCATCCTCCTTAGCAAGATGCTTCCACTTCCACTTGCTAACTCCAGCAACATTCTTCTTTTGCAAAGAGACTGCCAATCCATAGTTTAAAACCATCTTTTTTATCGTGTCCAACACCTTCTCCATCTCCCTTGGGTGTGAGACCCGTACTTAAATTAGGACTAAAAGATGATTAAGTGTTTGAAGAAGACGTTTCGAATAGAACTAAGTGATGAGAAGATTGGTGTTAAGATAGTTTGCCAGGAAATAAGGTGATGCATATAGGACCTCTGGCGTGTAAGGTTCTTCGAAAATGGAGTTAGGCGAGGAAGATGTCTAATTTTGAAACATGGGTTTATGTGTAAGGTTAAGAGCTAAACATGTTTAAGATATATACATGAAGTTTACATGTATACCACTAAGAGCAAAAGTTGGCGTATTATTATAAGTTTAAGGATGACTAATCTATTTAAGGACTAGTATAAATAGAGGAAGACAATAGAATGTTAAGAAGTTTTATTCTAAGAATTCATGAAGTGAAGTGTTACTCTGTTGAATTGCTCCTAGGCGAGAAGAAGAAGAGAGAGGAAGCTAGGTGTTTTGCAAGGAAGTTCTCCGTGAGTGATTTCTTCTAAAAGTATTGGTTTATATGAATGTTTTCTTTAAGTTATTACTGATTTAAAAAGATTTTTTTGTATATGAATATCTTAAAATGATTTCAAATTATGTTTATGTATAATGCATGTATAAAGTATGTTTTATGGACGTGAAGCTATGTTCAAACCATTAATCTTCTTCATGTCATTAAGCTAAATGTTATGTGCACATAAGGAGTAAAGGCAACCATGCATGTAGAAAATGATGTGTATTGTGTTAGGCGACTTGAGCAACAAAGAGTGAATCAAAAGATATTCCTGGATGCTATTAATGAAAATGATATCATAATAGTCTAAACTCGAGATGATGAGTCTTGGAGTAGGAAATAATTCATGTTCTTGGCGAAAAGATTGTTTGAGACTAATGTGTGTTTATGTGATGAGATATGTTTGTAATTCTTCCTCGCATCTGATAGCTTCAATTGTTTCCACTACACCTTTTCTTTCTTATCAATCAATCGCTCCAAACGTTGATTCACATTCACCCTCACTCTCTTGCACCATCATTACATTTTACCCCTATCGACAGGATTCATTATGTTTTTAAAACAAAAATCTAATCCTCTAGACTTTCCTTTCATTTCACCTTCCACATTTGGGTTCTTACCACCTTCCATTCTTTTGTCCTCCACCTTAGGGGATCATTTTCACCCTTCCAAATCTCAGGTCCCTGTCCCCCTCCCCTACCTCTACCTTTGATTGATTGGCTTCTTCTTTTCCACTCATCCTTCTTTCACTATGCCTCTACTACTCTATGAATCCCTAAGCTAAATCCCATATTTTTGCTCCTCTTTACCATCATCATCAACCTTCTCACATTCTTGCACAATATGACCCACTCTACGACACTTGCAACAAAAAAAATGTCAAACTTTTCATAAGAAACAACTATCCACCTTTCCTCTACCATCACTCCTTAATTTAATGTTTGTTTCACGTTCAAGAGAGAGGAGTCTATCAATCTTAACTCTAACTCTTAAAGTAATTTTCCCACCAAATCTTCTTGCCCCACTCTCATATAGTTCCTCAAAATATTCTATCGAGTTAGTCGGAGTCATTCCACATATTCCCTACAATGACAGACAATAGAGATTTTATAAAAGTGAACCCGAAAGGAGCAATACCTGAACTCCACATCTGAGAAAGAATTGAGCCCTTTTGGATCTTTAACCAAAAGCAGGGCATTGTTGAAACTCCATGGTCCCTCTTTTATAACTCTGTTTTTGTCTTTGGAGTTTTGGAATTCACAGTTGAACACAGTTTTTTTGTTCTTTCAAATGAAACCTATCCACTCTCGAGTCCCAAATTGTTGACATTATTTCTTTGAAAATTTCTCAAATGATTTATTTACCAGATAAAAATTTACCTATAGCTGCATTTTGAAGATCCTTGTTTGTTTCGTCTATATCATCATATGTGGAAATTCGGGCCTAAGCCACTTGAAGCCCATGGGAAACCTTCATAAATAGAGGTCTGTTTCCTTTTATTTTGGGAGAGATGAGAAGTATTGAAGGATAAAGTTCTTAAGATTGGTATTTCAAAGCTCTGAACAACTAAAGGTGGAAAGCTTTAAAGATGAGTCGAAGAAGAGAAGTTCTATGAAGCTTTGAAAATCAAAGACATATCAAAGCTTTGAAACTTAAAGCTTCCAACATTCAAGTACAAGCACCCAAGTCTTGAACACCAACACTCTCAATAATAAACTTTATAACCTTCCTCAGATTTGAAGACTTAAAAGACTAGACCTTGCTTAATTCCAGAACATTGTAGACCAAATCAATAAACCTTATAACCTTCTTAAGATTTGAAGACTTGGAATGCTAAAATTTGAACTCCAAAAGGTTGATTCTAAAATTGATCTCAAAATTTACAACTTTCTATGCACCAAAAAATTAGAAGTTTAAATTATATCTCATATATTATAAGAGAAAAAACATCAAATGATCAAATATTAGAGATTGTATCAATTATACTATACTAAAATCAATAGAAAAACTTACGCATCAATTTTCTTTGAAAATTTTGTGTGATTAGTCCTCTTTTATGATTATTTTGCTTCTAGTTTTAAGTTTATAAAACAAATACTCTTATCCTTTTTTTCACAAATTTTTTAATATAATTTTCAGTTCCCTTGAAGAAATATTTGAATTCTTAATCTATTTAAAAACTCGAAAGAAGTTTTCAAAAACGTGTTTTTTTAAGCTTTAAGACTTGATTTGGTTATTTAAAAGGGAAACGGTGAGAAATAACATGCCATAATAGTTATTCTCGATATATCTCATACAAGAAAACACCAAGGTTTACTAAAAATTTGACTTTTTCAATGTCATCGACTTGTTTGGCTTTCCTATTAAAACTTAAACCAATATTAACCCCAGAATTTTATGATTTTTCAAAAAAATTATATAATTCTTCCAAATCCTTTTTCAAATCTTCTCAAATTTTTACTATCTCTATCAAATTCTATATCAATTTTTAACCATTTTTTTAAATCTTTAAATTCCAAATCTCTAATTGCTAATTTTCAGAAATTCAAAGTTTGTCACACCCCTATTGTAAATGACATCTAAGTCACCACACACAAATTCGATAAATTTGAGCTTTCTAGATGTTATGTAAATCTCGATGTTAATCTTAGACAAAATAACAACAAGATTCTACATATTTAGGCTTTCTCATTAAAATCTCGGACATATTTAACCCCAAAATTTGATATGTTTGAGCCTTTTCAATTAAATTTTGGACAAGATTAATGTTGAGATTCTATATTATTCCAATATCTTATCTATTATCCAATTTTGGCAAAATTTTATTTTTTTCAAAATTTAAAGATGTTTAATCTATTTGGAAAATCTATTTTGACCCTTGAAAAACCCATTTGAAGTTTTGGGGGGGAAAAAATCAAATTTTGTGAAAACATAAATTTTATAAAGATTTGAAAAACTATGATAACTGAATTTGAAGAGACTAAAATTTAGAGCAATAGAAAGAGATGAACTAAAATAAAACAAAATGAAAGATTATTAAAAGAAGAACATATCTTTTGGAAATGACTTATTTTTAAAGAACATTATTGTGGTCTAAAAAGTATATTTAATAATAAGAATATGGCACCACAAAAATTCTTTTAGGGTTTTCTTTTTTTTGTAAAAAAAAGATTGATTTGAATATAGAAATGTTGTATGCATAGTGAATTTGTAAAGTTGTTTTTGTTGGTTGAGAATAACCCAACAATATAGACCATGTGAAGGTTAGGAATAGGTTTATAATTTTCTAAACTAATCCTAAAAGCATATTCTATATTTTACTTTATAGCTAGTAATTAAAAACAAAAACAAAAGATAATATTTTATAATTTAGTGGATAGTGGAAGTTGGGAAATATATATATATATATATATATATATATATATATATATATATATTATGCTACCATGGGTTCAACTAATGATTTATTATTGAAAAGTAATTCAATGGGTTTATCTTTTGAAATTTATGAATGATAAAAATAGGTATAATTTTGATTAATTGTAGTTGGAAGTTATTGATTGATTGATGATCAATCACAAAGTATATGATATAATAATAGAAAAGACATTTAAATGTGTTTATGAAAATGAGTAGAGAAAGGGGAATTTATTCATTGTTCTTCTTTTTCTCTTACAATTATCAAATTATGTTACCAAATTTGTGATGATGAGAATGATGCCTATATAATTCCAAAAGAAACTAAAGAAAGAATTTGTTCTCTCCCTGTGCAAAATTGGTAATGTGAATGAGTGAATGATAAATTTTCATATTCTATCAATAATAAATTTTGGGGTGGAGGTTTGAACCAAAGACCTCTTATCCACAAGAACATACAGATGTCAGTTGAGTTAAACACACGTTAGCTATTAGTAGCTATTATTGATAGAATCTTGAACTTTGCTATAACTCGTAAATATTTTAATTACTTTGCTATATTCTTTAAAATGCTCTTTTAAATTGCTGAAATATAGTTTTTCTTTTTAAATAATATTAATTTATTTTTTAAAATATTTTTAAAAATGCATAAACCTTTATATATATATATGTGAGAGAGAGAATCTAATCCCTACAAGTTTGGTTGTCTCTTTAAGGCAACTTTACATACCTTAGAACTTGAGTTTTCTTATATAAGTAGCATCATATCTACAAGATTCAATGAACTATATTTGAATGTGTTTTAGTAGCATCACTACAATAACTTGTTATTCAATGAACTACAAGTAGCATCTCATTCATAGATAATGCAAATGTTTTAGTAGTTGAATGTGTTTTTACATCTTAGGAAAAAATTATACACATTATTGATTCAATGTTTGAAGTGAAGAATTGATATATCTTTCTATAGTTTCTTGATCACAATTTATTTGGACTTTTTATGTATTAATTTTATAATGAAAGAAATTGATGTTTTGAAAATGAAGAAAGCCTTAAAACAAGATTGGACAAAAAGTTGCCATCCACTTGCAAATATAACGCTGTTAGTCCATTTCACAAACCACATTTTCATGGTTTTGGACTATTCTGCTTTATTCTCTTTTTCTTTTCTCAAAAGAGTTAAGAGGAGAGATTATTATTATTATTATCATCATCATTCAAAACAATTCTAAATATAAAAAAATACTAATAAACAATAAACTTTTGGAGCCAAACAAAAATTGAAATTTCATTCATAAATTTACTATATATATACTCTTAAAATATTAGTTTCAAGTATTTGCATATTAGGTGTAGAATAAGGTTATGTTAAACTTTTAACATAAGAATCTGATTTGAATTTTATAATCTAATATCAAGAAGTTTGATACACTGTATAATTTTTTTCTGAATGCAAAGATATAATAATTTATAGATTAGAAAAAATTGGTAAAGATGACTTGTAAAATTATTTTCCTTATTTCATAGTGCATGAACTAGTTATGTAATTAATTATGTTATCAACTTCATTGCTTAACCATTACTTTAGTCATGCATGAGCTAAACCCACTTCTAATATCATATTAATTATCATCTCATTCCTTCAACAACACAAATACATAACTAAAAGAAAAAGTTAGAAAAGGCTGTCTTAATTTTCTTTTTCTTTTTAGAACTACTTCATCTCAAAATTTAAAATTTTAAAAACTCAATTTCATCTTTGTATGTATTGATTTTTAATCAAATCCTTTCTATGGAGTAAATGGTGTTTGAAATCGTAGGAATAGCATAAAAAAGAATAGAATAGAATATTTTCAGTTTTTTATCGAGTTAATCTTCCATCGTTAAAGTCAAGTAAATAATTCAAAATTAAATATAGGTAGATATAATTAAAATTAGTTAATGAGATTGTACTAATAGATCAAACGACTACCTACAAAAAAAAAAGTTTAATCCTATCAAGACTTTGCATAGTACATGAATAGACCTACTTTCAAAACAAAAGCATTGAATAGTGTATTATTTAGTACACTAAATGAAAGTTTCGTTAATAGTTACATGATAAGTAAAATTACTAGATTGGAAAAGAAAAACTCTCGGTCGAGGAACAATTAATTGTAAGGTTACACATTTAAACGACGAACTAAGCCTTCGTTGTTAGAAAAATGTATAGGATGTTTGAAAATTGTTTAGCTTATTATTTGTTTGGTTCTTTTCTAAACTTTTAAATTTTAAATCAAATTCTAAACTCAACAACTATTTTGAATTAGTTTTCTTATTTTCACATAAGTAGAAAGTATATAACCAAAATATAAAATTTAAAGGGTAGAGTAGTAGTGATTATAAGCATATACTTCTCAAAAATAAAAAACTTTGAAAGTTATCGCAATAAACAATGGAATAAAATACAAATATTATTTGACAACATTACCTAATATTTCTACATTACCTAAAATAACAACATTGCCTAATATTTCTGTAAGCAAAAGAATTTATAAACATCATTTATATTAATAGTTAAGATTTTATTATTGATATTGATATTTAGATTAATGGCTATATGATTTTCTTTTTAACATTAAATATTCATTAAATCATACCATACACCCCCAAAATTTATGGATATATCAAAATTCATACTTTTAGGAATTAGTTACAAATTTAGTCATTAGATTCAAAATAATGAGTCTATCACCAATAAACTATGTTACAAATATTGGTCTATAAACTATATGAGTCTATCAACAAATCTTTTAAACGATAGTGCATACTTTAATGAAGTTGATACAATATTTTATATGGCAAACGGTCCTCCATACATACAAATATGTGAATTTTTTTAGAAAGAAATATGTTTTATTTGAATAATTTTCAATTTACAAAATAATTTTTGAGAAGTCTTTTATCACATCAGCATTTTGTCTATATATATATATATTTTAATATTGTATTTTGGAGAAATAGATTTGGATGTGGATGGAGGTTGAATCTTCGCACGACTGACAGTTACACTTCGAAAGTTCTTTTTCCCTTATGCTCTCTGAAATGTAATCTTCCCTTTGCTTCATTCATCAATTTCCGCCAAACCCAAAAACCCAATTTAGTATTCATTCTCTATTCAATTCAATGGTCAGTATTGCAAAGAAGTTGCAGAAAAGGAAGTGATTGAGCGTTCCATTAGATCTCCATTTGTTAGTTTTGGTGGACAAACTTTTCATCCTTTTTTTTATTTCCATTTCTTCTTATTTTAAATCCTTCAAGTGGGGTTTCTCTCTTTATTCTCATCTTCCCCTTTACCCTTCTCTTTCGACTTTGCTTCTCTTCAACGTTGGGTTTCTCCTAAAAATACCCATCCATTTCATTTCACTTTGGCAATTTTTGGCTTTTTCTAAGAAACCCACAAGGGGTTTTCCCTTTGATTGTGTATTTTCTAGTTCGATTTTGTTTTCAGTGGTGGATTGTTACAGATGCTCCACAAATGGGGAAAGGGGAAGAGCAAAATCTCCCGTTGCAGCAGCGTCGTGAGGTGGCTTTAACTGGGGATTCTTCTGGATTTCTTTGTGGGCAATGCTCGATTGCTTTTCATAGAGTTTGTAAGGAGTTGAATTTCAAGTGTTTCTTTGTTTTGGTGTTGGGGTTTGTGGTGTTTGTTCCTGGATTCTTTTGGCTTCTTCCACTTCATGAAAGAAATTCTGGGTTTGAGGCCAAAGACAACATTAAACTCAGTGGTATGTCTTTCTTGAGATTCCTGTTTTTCTTTTCTTCTTTCTTCTTCTTCTTCAATTTTGTTCTTTGGAGTTTCTAATTTGATACTTGATTGCTCTGATTTTTCTTGCAAATTTTTTATGTGGTTTTATGCTTTTGAATGATCTTCTGTTTTCTCCCGTCTATTGAAATTGGAAATTTGGAAGTGTTGTGATGTTTCCAGAGCATGATCGTGCTTCAGATCAACTCATATGATCTACCATTTTTATTCCCATAGCTTTGCTTTGATGGTCATGTTAATATGTAGACGAAGGGCCATTACTGAAGGTTTAATTCTGGTTTTAGATGTTTCTTACTTTTATCTTGTTTAGGTTTTCCTTGACGGGTTTTATTTTGTTTGATTTTCTTGATAGAAATGTTTGAAATTATGGTGCCTTAGTCCTAATCCTACAGAGTTTGTTATGTGAATTTAGTGGTGTTGCAGCCAATATTCACTTGACGATGATTTAGTTCTTCCATGTTGGAATATAATTTTCACATGGGAAGATGTGAACCAACATTTATACTATTTGGAAAATAGTAAAGGCATCATATTCCTTCCTTACCATTTTGCCTAGGGAATCCTATTCTTAGTAGAATCGGATTCTGAACGATCGGGTGGATCGTACAAGCATTCCTCCTAGCATCAACTATGAAGCACTTGCTCTAGCAGCAAAACCAGACTTTGCTTTTGCTTCAATTTTAGATTGCCTGTGAACTGTTTGGTTAGAATCCGGTTCGTAAGGGATTAAGAATGCTTACTCCTTAGTTTGATGGACAGCTAGAAATTAGACTTTGCTTTTGCTTCAACTTAGATCTTCTGTGAGTATCTGTTACTTAGAAGGTTTTTGTTCTCTTTTCCAGCTACAGTTCAGGTGTATTTTGTTCTTGAAAAGCCCGTGACCGAGCTTCTCCCTCACATCAAGAGATTAGAGTTTGATATCAATGGTGAATTAGACATTCCAAACGTGAAGGTTTTGCGCTTCTTTACTGTTTTTGGATTTAGTTTACTAGTAAGGTCTTCTATGCCTAAGGGTTGTCGTTTATGTTACCAGGTTTCCATTCTATCCATGCATGATATAGGTGAGTCAAACAGGACTTACGTGGTTTTCGGTCTTCTTTCTGAATACATAACTGCTCCAATAAATCCAGTGTCCTTAAGTCTGCTGAGATCATCTTTATATGACTTTTTCCTTTCGGAATCCAACCTTACTTTGACGACATCAATTTTTGGACAGCCATCGACACTTCAAATTCTCAAGTTTCCAGGGGGGATTTCTATAATCCCATTTCAACATGCTTCGATTTGGGAGTTTCCCCAGATCGTATTTAACTTCACTCTTACTAACTCCATTTCCGAAATACTTGACAACTTTGCCAAGTTCAAGAGCCAGCTAAAGTTTGGATTGCGTCTGAGGTCTTATGAGGTACAAAAACTTATTTAAGTTAAACTTATACTTTCTGCTATGGATGGAATTTATCAAATATTATCTCTAGAACTTGAGATCATAAGTTTAGACTTGAGATGAGTTTTATATTATTGTTGTTAGTTTTATGTATCTGGGACTGGAGTTGATTAATGGATGTTGGATTCTACTCTTTCTTTTCTTGTTATACAGAATGTGTATTTGCAAATAACAAACAAGATTGGCTCGACAGTGCAACCACTCGTAATTGTTCAGGCTTCTATTACGTCGGAATTGGGACGCATTACGTCACAGAGATTACAGCAGTTGGCTGCAATCATCAACACCTCTCCTGAAAGAAATCTTGGCCTTGATTATTCTGTTTTTGGAGAAGTCAAGAGTGTCAGTTTGTCTTCTTATCCGAAGAGAACCTCCAAGGCAATGCCACCAAGTTTTTCTCCAGCCCCTGCCCCAGCGCCTGGCAATCATGTAGAAGTACCGAGTGGCCCACATCCGTTGAGATCCATGCGACCACCAGCAAACCATTCCCCACCTCATGCAAATTGCAAAAGCTCGTCTCCGAACCCTTCTATGGTTCCTGCAAATTCCCCTCATGAACATTCAATACCACCAATCTCGTATCCTAAGTCTACCAGACTGATCGTTCCTCCAGCTAATCAACCTCGTGTTTATTCTCCACGTGCATCTCCAGTAGAGTCTCCACCACTGTTGCCCCCCGATCTGTTACCTAAACCCAAGCCTTCTTTTCGCTCCAAATCAGGGCAGACAAATGAAGATCCGTCACATCCAGTTCATGTAAGGTTTGACATATTTTTTACTTGATTATAGGTTGAAAGCACGTAGTAGTAGTATTTCTTAGTACAAAATCAATTCATTTATATCTACAAAAGCACAACTCATTCCCTTCTCATCTTTGTAGGATTAAGAATAACGGGTCTTGACCGCTCTCTCCTACAACTCATTTACATCTATCACCTACATAATCAACATACAATAGTCTGAAGAATACAATCAGATGGGAAACTCATTTTTGGTTCACTCCTCAAGAACAAAGAAAGTCAGTATAGAGAGTCCGAAGAAGAATAAGAAGAAGAATAAGAAGAAGACAAAAGGTGATATTTCCCTTTATATTAACCCTACGCAGGGAAATAGGGATGTTGTTTTCCAAAGGGAACCAACTCTCCTCCTTGGTTGGGTTTAAATTATATATGTTTTAGAAAAAAATATAATTAATTTATGAAAGGAGAGATTTGAAGTTGCAGACCTCAAAAGGAACTATTATTATATAGTCTTATTTTCTTTAGTAAAAGATGTACAGTTCTTAAACAAAGGTTCCTTTTGACTGTCTGCAATTTTGGTAGTTACTTACAAGAAAGAAATGGAATAAGAAAGCAAAATGCTTGTTAATTACATTACTAAATCCAACACAATTTCATGTACCTAATCAATTGGTTAAGAAATGAAAGGAAATGAAGAGTAAGGAATGTAGTAGATATTACCGGGGGTGGGTTAATTGGCTAGCCAAGAGTACATCCACGAACCTGCTGCAAACTCCAACCAGTACACATTAATTAACATTAGATTTAAATATTTAGATTTTGCAAACTCTTTTTTTTTTTATTATTTTTTTTTTTTTTGTCTATTTGATTGTTTTGAGTTAGAGTTTAGTTATGTTTTTGTGAATTTGATTAGTTTGATTTTGATGGTCAAATTTTGTCCTTTTCTAAGTTGACTTGTTTGATTTTGATGGTCCATTTTGTCATTTTGAATCTAGTTGTCTTGTGTAAGGATCTTCATGGATTTCTGTCACTTTTTTGTTTTTTAAGAAAATTATATTTTAGTATTTGTTTGAATGTATTCAATACATTTTTAATATAGTTCTCAAAATTATTTTTTATTCTATTTGGTTTGACAATAATAATAATATTTATAATATTTACGTGAATGTGTTATTAAAATTTATGGTTAGAATGCTAGTAGATATTAAACTACCAAAGTATATAGATTGAAATTAGACATTTTATGTCAAACTCTACCAATACAAATTAACATTTAATCTTTTATCAAATACGGAGTTGTGTTTATAAATTGTGTAGTTTGTATTTTTTTTTTTTTTGAAAAATTCTCAGCAAAAGTAAAAAATATAAATGGTTACAAGAGAATTCAAAACACAGTAATCTAATCTAAAATTACAAAATTAAAGATAAAATTTAAAATAATTGTAATAATCTCAACGATTTCATTTTGATTATAAAAAAATGGTTTGTTATTTATATTTTGTTTCCCAACTCCATCCATCTCTGAAGAAACTTGAAAAGAAAAAACCTTACGTTCAACGGCGAAGAAACTATCACCCGAATCAGCAAACCGGAGACGGCGAGCCCAATCGCCGACTAAACGGAACGGCCACCAGCAACACACCAAGTTCCACCATCCATTCCCTCTTCTTTCACCTTCTTCTTCTTCTTCTTCCCGGAATTCCTCACCCCTTCCGCCATTAAAACCGCTCCCACTCCCCTCGTCGCCGATATTCTCCAACGTATACCGGCAAACAGGGCAAGTGTTATGCATTCTCAACCAAGGAATAACACAATCCGAATGGTAAAAATGCTTGCAAGGCAACTCTCTAACTTCCTCTCCCATTTCAAATTCCTCTTTACAAATCGCACAATTCGAATCCTTCTCCAAATGCTTCCCCGTAATTCTCACCCTTGGAATCTCCTCAATCCCGGAATTTACCGCTGGTCTCGGGAATTGGAGCGTGATCCATGACGCATCGGTTTCTTCGAATCCCCACCGTTGGACAATCGGAGGGGAAATGGCGGGGAGACGAGGGAAATTTCGAGCCCTGGCTACGTCCAATTCATGGCGGAGGTTTCTGGAGCAAAAGGGGCAAGTAATGGAAATTTCTAAAGGGTTTCCTAAGCTAATTCTGATGATTCTTCGACAAATTCGGCACCAGTAGTAATGCATATTGGTGGTCCTGGTGAAGCCGCCATTGACGACGACTCGAGATCGGGGGTTTTGAGGCTGAGGGATGGACATAGTCTAAGAACTGAAGGTATGATGGAGACATTGAGAAAGGAAGAAAGAGAGGATTTTATAGGGAAAGGGAGGAAGAGAAGTGATGGGAAAGTTATTCCTTGTCGTAACTTGGATTTTGTTTGAACATAAGATTACAAAACAAGTTGTCGTGGAGGAAAGGGAAATTGAATTGGAGTTTCTTGTTGTTGTTGAAGCTCTGCTTTTGTGGTTTGTTGATACTTTTTTGCACTTTGAACTGAAGAAATGAAAGGTTTGCATTGACAACTTATTAGGTTGTGGATGTGAGATTTTGATGGAATTCGAAGAGATGAAGAGGATGGAGAAGATGAAGGTTAGCTTTTGAGGGATGGTAAAAAATCAAATTTAGGTGAAGTTGCGAAATGAAACTCCCGCGAGCGTGGGTGACCCTTTCGCTCTTCTCTCCCCTCTCTCCCCTCTCTCCCTCTTTCTTTCACAATCTTACTCTTCCACAATCGCTATTGTTGAGAGAAGAACTCAGCCAGGAGGAAGATGAAGACACAAGGAAGTTTGATGCAAAAAGAAATATGAGAAAAACACAAAAGAGTAATTGTCTAAAATTGCTTTACCATGATGTAAGCACATCATCAAAGAGTAAAAAACAAAAATCATATTGAACATTGAATTGGGGTGTTTTAATCAAATTTCCGGATAATGGGAGTTGTTGGTTAAATGGTGAAGAAAAAGTATGAGTTTTTAGTTGTTGGAGACATTTGGGGAGAGGAGTTTACAAAGAAAAATGCAATCCTTGTGAACAAAAAAGGAGGATTCTTATTAGGGGGATTGTGGAATGAAGAAAAAGTAGGCAATTTTTATAGGTTTTCTTAAATTTCATGCAATGTCTATCAACCCATATATCCCCTCTAGTAAATGTATTGTTTCTTATTTTGTAATTTCATCAATTGTCAAAACATTGGTGGCTTAAGGGTGCAAATTAAAGTATTATTGATGGTAGTCGAAATGCACTTAGATGAGTCACTAGTCAAAATATGTATGTGCAATTTGTGAAGGCAATTTGTGAGATAGAGAAAACATTGTGTTGTTATTACTCATAATTACAATCTAGATTATTAATATTATTTGTAATACACAAGTAGTGAGAAAGATTATCATTATTATTTTAATAAAGCAAATGTGTAATACATAAACAGTGAGATAAGATTTTAAAATCAACCACCTAATAACTTGTGTGTATTGTGGGACAGACAAATGAAATTAAATTTCTAAAGTGTGAGTATTTAATCGTAAGTTATAGTATATATACGTTTAATTATGTTTTTATGCCATTGGGAATATATGTAAGGGTTAGTTTAGTTAAAATGAGATAAAAGATTGAAGTTGGAATTGAAGAGACTTAAAAGATGGGTACTGTATATTTTTTTTATTAATGGAATTTATACCGCGGAAATAAAATCAAAAATCTATCTTAATTGCTAAGATTAACATGTAATATTGTAATTAGGGTTTAGGGTAAAATTTCCTTTGTAGCTTCGATTTCTTGAAAATCTTCACACATACTCGATTCGAATCACCACTAGAGTTGAATTACTATCCTCTTGACTTCAAATCGGGTTGTGAGACCCAATGAATGAAGGAACCGAGAGATTAGAAGGAGACGGAAAATAGCTAGGAAAATGGAGTTTTGTTGTGTGATTGGACTTCAGGGTTTGAGAGGAATTATTTAGGTTTTAAATTCAGCAGCCCAAATTCATTAAAAATATCCAAAGTTATCTTAATCAAAATGAATGCCTATATTTATAATGAAACCTCATGAAAATTGCATGTCTCACATTCATTATCACCAACATTTTAGAATCTACTTTCTCTAGTGAGTTTTTTTGTGTTCATCAAATAGCCCACTGGAGTTGGTGGACTTTTCCAAAAAAAAATGTTGAACTTTTTCAATAACTTTGGTCAAAGGGCAAAATAGTCATTTAGTCAAAGTTAAACTTTTACTTTTCAAACCAAAAGTCAACACTTTAATTTTTTACAATTTTGTCAATCTTGACTAATTTTGACTTGTTGAGTATGAATCGACATTCATTTTCTCAAAATTCAAATTACATTTGAATATATCGATGATCAAAGTTTGACTTTTCAAAATCAAAAGTCAACATTTTAACTTTTTACAATTTTGACTATTTTCATCATTTCGGAGCTTCCGAGTATGAATTCGCATTTATATTTTTAATATTTAAATTTTATGTATACATAAAACTCTATCTCTAATATGATAATCGATGGCTATATCATATATACTTGTCGGTTTGTCTCTTCTTACCTATATTGAACAATTTGACTCATTTCATCAAGTTTCTCTAAGTTTATTCCATATGAGCTAGTAGGGAAACTTTATAGATCTATAGATCATAGGCTCCAACGATCCAATATTAATTGGCTAAACTCTTTCAGGTCGAGCTAATCAACATTCATTAACTATATAACAGACCATTCTACTAAAGTCTCGTAGTTGCACTCCTCTCACAGATATATTTGTGCTCATCTGATATAACCATGATCAGTAAGTTAATCCTTCACAGGTTGTTCATATCCTTGGCTGGGTCAAAATATCGTTTAGTCCTCGAGACTACATCTTGCTCCTTAAATCCCACTAATCCACTATTGAACAATTAATTTAAGGTTCAACCTTTAAACCAAATCCCTCTCGTTCCAATAAGAGGGTGAGACCTCTTGTTCAATACTTGGATTCAGTTGATCTTAAGGGAACAACTATCTACTAAACCTAAAATGGGTAGGAGTGAGTTCTATTTTGCACCCTATGTCCCAAACTATTCACCTGGTCTTACTGCTGAAATGGAAAGCTTATTGGACCAATGCTGATGAATTGCCCTCAACTAGGAATTTCTTGTAGGAATTCCTTTAACCCTAATTTAGTTTAATTATAGTGTTTTTAGTGTTTCATGTTAATTACTAAATAGTTTAATTGCAATTAAGATAAAATAAATTCCATAATTCCGATCTGCATGTCTCGTGTTCCTTCAATCCATCTGTCAAATTTCATAATCATAAAAACTGGCGATGGGTAAGAATATTCTAATCGACTTAAGCATGAC
Organism: Cucumis sativus; assembly: GCF_000004075.3. Classification (NCBI taxonomy): domain Eukaryota; kingdom Viridiplantae; phylum Streptophyta; class Magnoliopsida; order Cucurbitales; family Cucurbitaceae; genus Cucumis; species Cucumis sativus. The sequence continues at coordinate 14,565,584 of NC_026657.2, forward strand.
ATCAAGAGAGAATGTTTCTTCATAGTCCACTCCATCTCTCCAGGTATATCCTTATGCCACAAGTCGAGCCTAAAAATTTTGTACTTTCCCAACTTGATCTCGTTTTTTCTTGTAGATCCATTTACAAACAATAGGTTTTACGTCCTTTGGTTGATCTACTAGAGTCCAGACAAAACTGAAGTACATAGACACCATTTTGAGGTCCATGACTTTTGATCCATTGGTTGCGGTCTACATCATTCAGTGCTTGTTAATAGGTTAATGAATCCTCTACGGCATCATCAGGTATGATGGCTTGAGTTTTAGTTAAACCGAAGTAGTGATCAGGTTGATGAATAACCCTTCCATTTCATCAAGGCTCTCTCTACTCTTTAGAAGGATGTGATTGACAGAATTTCTTAATTTTATCAACTACTTTAGTGGATGAACTAGGTATATTTGTAGCATCTTTGGAAATCTCATTTAATATTAGTTTACTGGGAGGTTGATGATCTTTAATGTAATATGGTAATCGAGTAAAACTTATCAAGGAAGAAAAAAAACATAAATAAAAAAAATGGTTTAAGTAAATTCATGAGATCTAAGTTCAGGAGTCAATTGTGGGTAGGAAATGTGTTAACAACCCTACAACATCCATAAAATTGTTACCCAATTTTATGGAATTCACAAGACAAAGCTTTTTATTTAGGTTTTTTTAAAATGTCTCATGGTCATCAATCATATCGAAGAAAATAAAATCTAAGCATGAATTATGGGTGACATAGAAGCCATTAAAAAAATAAAGTTTATTTTTGTTTCAAAAGATATATTTTTTTATATTCACTTTAAAAATATTAAGATATCAAAATTTGATATTTTAATTGTTGGATCGGCATGGCAACCCTAGAGGGGGTGAATAGAGTTTAAATAATTTTTTTAACAAATAAAAAGCAAATTAAACTAATTAGATATTTTTTAAAATTAAATAAAGAACTTTGTTAAATAATAAGATTGATAAAAAGATATGAATGGAAGTATGCAATCAACTCAATCAATAAGAAGATGTAACTAAAATTAAATTAAAAAATAATTAGAAAAGAGTTAGAGAATAAGACACCCTAATTTTATAGTGGTTCGGTTAAACTCAACCTACATCCACTTTTCCAAACACCTCTTGGGATTTTGATTGAAAATATTCTTTTGACTATTTCCACGGATTTGAGCTGAATCGATTCTTGCTCTTTTTTTTTGGGTTCAAGAGCAAACCCGATCCTTTCCACGGATTAGGATCCAACCGTTACAATATGTTGAAAATTTTAAATCACACAAAAGAAAACTCTCTAAAAGAGTGAGAATATACAATTTGAAGCTCACAAATTTAATCCTCACAATACAATAAGAATCTCTCAAGAATAAGATGAAAAAAATAAAAATTGGAAGCTTTAGAGAATAACAATGTTGACTTTTTGAACTTTTTGAGGATTGTAAAGTTTTAATAATATTTGGAAAAAGTGAAGTATTTAAAAAGAGAGTAAAGATAAATTCAAAATCATTTTGGGTCATTAGATGTAAGTAAAAGAAAAATGAATGGTTGATATTTAAACTCAATTAGTCATGAGACACACTACAAATAATAATATAATAATATGTCTTTTCAAAATATTTTGTTTTAAAAAAGAACCAATAAAACAACTTTACCATCTTTTAAAAAAAAACTAACCGTTAGACACAAGGAAAAATAATAATATTAAAGTCATTTTCTTTTTAAATTCATTTTCTTTACAAAAGCCAATAAAACATAACCAAAAGCTACCTTTGTTACTCCTCCACTACTTCGAATGGCTTTCTCTAATTGGTTCAAATTGAATGCTTGGACATGAAACTAAGATGAAAAATAAAACCTTAAAAATGAAGATGAAGAGGAGAGAGAGAGCTTTACACTTAGCTACTTCATAGGACTTAACTCAAGCTTGAAGACATTGTATCCTTGGATGAAGCAAAGGAAGTGACAACAACTTTAATTGAAGTTGAACTGTACCCTTCCTATTACGAATGTGTTATATGAATTTAAAAGATTACGTGATGAGATTTTATACATATCTATCTTAAAAGAGAGGTTCAAATTGTCATTCTTACTTGTCCATTTAAAACAAAAAAGAAAGAGCGATAAATTTTTTTTTTCCACTTTTTACTTATTCTATCACGATTGAAAATACAATCTCACCAAAGATATTCTATAGTACATATGAGAAGAAAAAAAAAATAGCTATATACATTTATAACTAATTGGGATATATTTTTACTCTCACACAACACTAGATGGGAATAATAATGTTAACTGTTTAGATATATTTTTTTCTATTCTAATAGAGAATCATGGTTGAAGAGAAGGGAAATAATGGATCTTACACACGAGAAAAGGAAATAGAGAAGAAATATAATGGATAGTTAGAGCATTTGATAGAGCAAGGTATCATTGGATATCTTTATATGCTCTATAAGCAAGGAAGCTTTTTTTTTTTTTTTTTAATTCTCTCTCTCTCTCTTTTCTTTAATTTGTTTCAATTTGTCTCCATTTGCATATATATATTATTCACTCTCCCTTTCTTAGCACCTACTCTTCTTCTTCTTCTTCTTCCTCCTGTCTTCCTCCTTTCTTCCATAACTCATCTTATATAATTAGCTTCACATGGCTTCTCTTTGCCTCCACTATCAACTAGCTTCTTAGAAAAGGGTTTCACACCCATATTAATGGCTATATCCATTCCCAAAACTTTCATCTTCATTTTCGTTTTCATCTTTTTTACGAGTAAGTTTTCTATTTTCTAGATTCAATTCTATCGTTAAAAAGCATGTTTAATAAGTAATTTAGGTTTTATTATCTTATATTTTTAGATTTAATAAAATTAAGAAACATATGTGATTGTGGTAGATAATTTGATTCTATTTTTAAAAATTGTTTCTTAATTCTATCATCCAAATTATCAAAATCTAAAAAATAACTTGTTTATGTTTTTAGTGTATATAGGTTTTGAGTTCATTTGATTTTTCATTAAAAAAAAACCCTAACAAAGATAGAGTTATAAACTTACTTATTAGTTAAATGTTATAAGTTATATGACAGAATAATAATTATACAAAAACATATATCATAAAACAAAGTTCATAAATTAATATTTAGTAATACTCTATATTCATCAAATTAATATTTAGTGAGTAATTGATTATAATTAGTACTGTGATTTATAATTATATTTCGAAACACATTTTGGAAAAAAAATTAATTTGATTATATATTATTGATAACATGGAATACATGCATTGATCATCATTTTCAAAATTATGTTTACATATTACCTACCAAAATTATGTTTTGATATTAGCTACTGAATAGGCCTTAAATTTACCAATATACAGAATTTAGGAGTTTAAGCAGATAGATTAAGAAATATTATATATTCATGTTTTTGTAAATATTGTGTGTTATAAGTTTGTGCATATTGTGATCAACTTTTGATAGGGCCTAGGGTTTTGGAGAGTACAAGAACATTCACGATTGTTAACACATGCAAGGATACAATATGGCCTGCCATAACTCCCGGAGGAAATGTCACTGGTGGTGGATTTTCCTTGAAGCGTGGTGAATCCGCCGTCTACACCATTCCGGACTCATGGACCGGTCGGATATGGGCACGAACAGGCTGTGACTTCGACAAGGATGGGAACGGGAAATGCCGGACCGGCAGTTGCGGAGAAGTGTTGAACTGCACAGGTCCTGGAAGCCGTCCTGCCACCCTTGCAGACTTCACCCTTGGCTCTATAGATTACTATGATGTCAGTGTTGTGGATGGCTTCAATCTTCCTATAGCAATACAACCTTCAGGTGGGAAAGGAAATTGCAGCTCTGGGGGGTGCGATGGAGACTTGAGAGACAATTGCCCACCGGAGCTGGCGGTGAAGGATGACGGGAAGGTGGTTGCATGTCGGAGTGCATGCGACGTGTTTCATACCGGGGAGTACTGCTGCACGGGTCAATTTGATAACCCAATGACATGTTTACCAACAAATTATTCAAGGAGTTTCAAGCAAGTTTGCCCTGCTGCTTATAGTTTTGGATACGATGATCCTACAAGCATTTTGACGTGTTCTTCAGCTGATTATGTTGTTGCCTTTTGTGCAACTAGGTATGCTTTCATTTCATTATTCTTTACTTCTTATTCATGTTATAGTGTTATTATGAACTCATCATTGTTACACACTTGTTTTAGAATCAAAATTTTATCTAACTTTTTTACTAATGTATATTTAATTCATTTTGCAGTTTTAAAACTACTATAAAGAATTAAGGATAATATTATTAACTAACATTAGCATATAGTTTAGTGAAGGAAAATTGGAGGTTGAAATCTTACTCATACATATGTTAGTAAAAACAAGATTAATAAAGTAAAGTAAGATAATTAATTAATTATTGGGTGGAAAATGTAGGAATCAAAAGGTGTGCTCTTATGATGACAAGCAGCTAAAATGCAAAGTGGAGAGCTCAAAGGCATCAACAACCTTACTAACAATCTCCCAAAGATGGCAAAACTTCTTCTTCACTTTTCTCTTCATCTTCATTTTATTTGCAATTTTGTTCTAGTATGTTAATTTGTTAAATATAATTTCATTTACCAAATTTCTTAATTTTCAATTTTCAATTTCTTTTTTAGTCTTAAATATTTTAATTTTAGATAAAAAAAAACATAATTATAATCATGAAAATAAGTACTTAATCCCTATTCGTTTCATAAGTATACATAGCATTATTTATAATATAAAATACCATCGAGTCAAAGCTTGATTTGACAATTACTTGATAATTTGATCCTTGGTTATGATACATGACATGTCAAAAAGATATCTCAATCATTTAATAGTGTAATAATATAATTTAGGTCTAAGTTTTATGTGTATAACAATTGAAGATGTCATTGAATTGATGAGTCAATTACTTTGGGACGGTTTAAAGAGACTGTAGAATAATGATATAATTCACTTTAAAGAGACTGTTTCATGTGAAGAAAACACGATTTTACATTAATTCCATATTTATTTTATATCTTGTAACTTACCTATTTAATTTATTAAATAAATTTAGGAAAGATTTGAGATAAAAGACCTAAATCTAATAGAAAATTTCACACCCGTTCTAGATTATAATTTATTTGTTTATTAGGTTTTCCTATATTTTTAAGACAATTATAATCTTATCAAAATTATTAATTATATATAATTTTCTCAATTAAATTTAAATTATTTCTTTATTTATATTATATTTTTAATATTTTTAATTATACTACAAAATAATTATTTTCAATTTCATACCTAAACCAAAAGCTTTTTTCTCAGGATCATCAATTACGATATCGGCTTTCTTCTCTGATTGGTATTTCAAAAAATTGCTTTCTTCTTTTCTTTCGATTTGCTACAGAATATAAAGTTAGTCTTTTTTTTTTCTTTCATTATTCATTTCATATATTCTTTCTCCTTTCGTTTTTAGGGTATATTTTTTTTTCTTAAAAAATTTGTTCTTCTTTCGTTCCATAGCATCTATTATGGTCATGCTCTTTCTATTTTATTTAATTTTTTATTATTCAGTTCATCTTCCTGTCATGCTCGACATATAATTTTTATTAAATGTCTCGTCACTCGTATATACTATGGTATACCACTGAATAATAAATTTATGTTTTGTGCTTTGTCACAAATATACTACTGCATATATTCAATAATACATACACATATTCATTTTTGTATTCTATGATTTTTTCTTATTGCGTATATCTACCAATGTATACACAGATTATATATCCATTCAATATTTTTTTTTTATTTCTTACATGTATGCTACTGAATAATTCATTTATGTTATGTGATTATTTGTTACATATAATTAGCATATATTCAATAATACATACATAAAAAAAAAATTCTTCATGTTTTGTGACTTTGTTTTACTGCATTTATCACAGATTATGTATCCGATTAGTATTTTTTTAAAATTCATATATATATGCTACTACATAGTACATATATTTAATGTGATTTGTTACATATATACTACTTCATATATTCATAATACATAAATGATATTATCTTCAATATACTCAATATACCATAATGTATTTTGAATACGAAATATAAATTCTTACTAACCTTAAATTTTTTCCAAATTTTTTCTTCAAAAGACCACTGTACTAGTCGACCGCCGATGTTCTTCTTCTTCGCTTATACTTCCTCTAATCTTCTATTATTCGGTGTCTTTTGTGAAAAAAAATGAAATCAATATTCAACGTATTCGAAAAAGAAAAGTTTACATTTTTTTTCTAAACCACAATCCACGTCCCTGATTTCTCTCCTTGTCGCCCCACCTTCTATAAACAAATTGATATAAGATTTTTTCATTCATAAAATATACACCGTATTATTCAATATATATTATAATTAGGTGGAATATATGAAAAACAATGCAAAATGAAAGAAAGAATGGGTGGAGAGAGATTCGAAAGTGAGAGAGAGATCGGGAAGGAATATTTTTTGAACAAAATCACCAAAATAAAAATAAATTAATTAGAAATTTTTATTATAATATTACCATAATAGAATTAATTACTTACCATATTTACATAAAATATTTAATAAATGCAAATATTAATGATGATCCACTTTTCTTTTTCTTTTTTCTATTTTTTTAATATATTACTAATAATAATAAAGATGGATAAATTGGTCGTTTGGATCTTATATTTATGTAAAATATTAGTTAATTTAGGATTGTCCTAAAAATTTAGGAAATTTGGGTTAATCTTGTAACATGATATACCATTTTAATCAATCTTAGTTAAAGATCCTATATTTATTTTTATTTAATTATAGGATATCATTTATTAGAGATCCTTTTTAAATAGTATAAAATTGAAGAAATTAGGGTAAGAATATATTAAAAATTTTCCATAAAATTATTTAATTTTGTTAATTCCACATCATCTGGGCATCCTATTTTCGCTCTCTTCGTCCAGCTTTCCAGAGCCAAAGGTGATCACTTTCTCCGTCCGATTTCTCTTCTTTTCGATCTTTCTCTATGTCATATCTTTCTTATTCCGATCATCTCTTTCAAGTTGTCCAGTAAGGACATATTTCTTTCATATTATTGATTATGTTTACAAAAATTTGACATATATAATGTTGATTTAATATTCCATTGAAGTCTGTCAATAAAAATTACAGTGAATAAAGTTTTCGTTCGTCTCCTTTACCACTAATTATTTCACGTTATTAACTTTGTTTGATCTTAAAATGTGAAATTATAGTATACAGCCAACTAGTCAAGTATTATATAATTCACATATTTTCTTTTTTATTAAAATAAGAATTATTATATACCCTTGCATATTTAAAATAATTATATGGTGTGATAATTATACAAACTTTCATATTTAATTAAAATAATACGCAAGTAGTGAAACATATGTTTCAATTATTTGTTATCATGTATGTCCAAAATTGCGGTATATTTTGATGGTTTTTTCAACGATTTCTTTTAGTGCATATTTGTTTTATGTTAGTAACTTTGTGTTCTTAAATTGAATTATATATAATATATAATCAGTCATATTTAAATAATGATTATTATATACCCTTGCATATTTTAAATAATTTTGTGTTGTGATCATAGTATATACTTGCATATTTAAAATAATACTTAAGCAGTGATACATATATTTTCATTAATTCTTATCAGGTATAGCCAAAATTGTAATATATTATGATGATTTTTTCAACGATTTCGATAGTTACATTAGAACATTCAAATGTTGTCAATATATAGAACATACCCTAACAAATTTTGTATATAACCATAAACCATTACTTATCGAAACTCTTTGCCGAAAGATGGTCGAAAATCGTCTGCTCTACCATGCTCTTTGCCTAAACTCTTTACACGGAAAATGGAAGAACCATGCTCCCTATAGATTTTTGAATGAAGAAGACCACTGCTTGAAAAGTTTCTTCAACAAGAAAAGTTTTCCCAAAATTTGACTGTAGTTTTTCCAAAACCATTCCCACGTTTCCATTTCCTTATGCGATGGTCCACTTTCTTTATTTTATTTTTTTATCTTTTAATATATTATTAATATAAAAGTGAGTATTTTGGTCACTTGATGTGTAACATTGAAGCCCACTAGGAAATTTATGAAATATTTAGCAACATTGGGTCCAATTTGTAATAAGGCACCCCGTTTAGGCTATAGTAGTTAAAACCACCGAGGAATGAATAGTAAAAATGTGGGTGAGGGCAAAATTTTGGATTAATAAGTTTTTTTTTTATTAGTTGTCACACACATGCCATATTTTAAAGATATTCCCGTTTTGTCCCTGGTATTGGTGTATATCATATTCATCAAATACAATCTAATCTATATATCATTTGTTTTAATTCAGTGTAACCTATGAACACTTCCTCCCACCTCAAACTTTATTGTTTTGTTATTTTCTTTTTACCACTATTTTCAAAAATCAAAGTCAAAATTTTAAAAATAAAAAAAGTAGTTTAATTATGATAATAATAATTATTATGAGTATGGCTAACCATTCAATCCTTACATTTATAAAAGTTGCATACAATGATAAAAAGAAATAAAAAAATAGGTTTAGTTTTAAAAAATCGAAAAACTAAAAATAAAATGATTACCAAATGAAAGGCAAAAGGAGGATAGAGAAAAAGTGAAAAACATGAAAAAGGTGGAAAAGCACGTAAATAAATTAATATAAAGGACCAAAATACCTCACTTGGAAAACAAGCTACAACATAACATATCACAAAAACAGAAAGTAGCCAAATTTTGGTATACCACACATTCCACAAAAGTTTTATACCAACAAATTTTGTAAGATCATTATTATTTTTAATTCAAACAAACACCCCAATCCATATTTTCAATTACTTTCTAAACCAATTGAAATATAGGATGAAAAAAACAATAAAACTTACTAATATTAATAATAAGTACTTTAAGAAAAATTGTTACAATATTAGATTAACTCCAACGCTATTTAAATTAAAGTTAAACCAAAACCAATCCTAAATCTATATTTAATACGAAAACGATCCATTTACATTGAAACATTTAAGTTATATGAAAGTCATGTTAAAAGTACTTAAAAATTAAAAGTTAATATTTATACCAACAAAGTGCACTTTTTTGTTGAATGGTTCGATCATAAAAACTTAGGAGTTATGAGTTAAGTATTTTGTTTGCTTTAGCAGTGTAATTCTCAACCATGCAAATGGGGGATTGTAGTAAATAAACAAATATAATTTGAATTATATTAAAAATTAAAATAATTCCCTTTGGAAGAACAAGGGAAAACTAACAAAACCCCTCACCTTTTTTTGTTTTCTTTTCTTCTGCTTTCTTCTTCTTCTTCTTCTTCAACAATGGCTCCTCCTCATCTCTCTTCAATTTCCCATCCATTTTCTTCCCCAATTACAAACCCTAATCTCAATTTCACTCACAGATTCTCTCTTCCTCTACGCTCTCAAACTCTACGTTTCATTTCCAATTCTTCTTCTTCTCCACCGCCCCCACCCTCTCCTCCTCCGCCCGATCCCATTCCGGAGAAGAGGTCCTTCGCCGTAGCCACTGGGGAGCTCTTCTTGGGTCTTGCTGCGAGGCTGATTAAGCGCTCTTCCGACCAAACCTCCAAATCTGTTTCTATGTTTGATAATCGCAGTGGGAACAACAGGAATGTGTACGAGGAGAGAATTGGCGCGGTGGTTGAGGATGAGATTCAGCCTGGTGTACTTTGGGAGCAGCGGGTTAAAGATGTTGAGGCCGAGAGGGAGCGTCCACTCGTTACTAGCCCTGGCTTTAGTTTCTCCGCCGCTGGTTTGTTATTTCCGTACCATCTTGGAGTTGCCAAATTTCTCCTAGAGAATGCTTATATCAAGGTTTTCTTCTCATCGTTTTCCTCCCTCTCTTCCTAATCTGTTTGAGAAATTTAGGTTGTTGTTCCCTTTCTGTATCTGTTTATGTGTTTTAACTTTTATTGTTATTGAGCTCTGAATTATGATGTGCCTGAATTGGAATAAATTCAGGCATTTGAATTTTGATGCGATTTTCTTTCTTCTCTGTGCATCTTTCCTTCTTATATGTTTGATGTGGCAGGACAGTTTAGATTTAGTTGAAATTTGAACTCTCTCTCTTTCTCTCATTGTATCAAGAACACATTTATTAGAATCAAAATGTAGTTTAGGTTTAGCAAGGATTGTTTCCATATGTGCTTTGAAAGTATCCCCTTCAGAAGTCTTTGCATTATACAGGAATGTATTTGTGGGGTTGCTTCTGTTTTATGATATGGAGGTTTAACTTGCTCTTGTGATGGCTGATGACCCTCAAAAGGATCTCTATTTATCATTTTCTGTTTTCTTTTTTCCATTTTTACATTTTTACATTTTCATCCTCACTGAAAATTTATCTCTCGACTATCGTGATCTTTTTCTTATCTTCTTTGGTATTGAAGTGTTTGTAATGATTTAGGAAACAACTCCATTAGCTGGAGCTTCAGCTGGTGCCATTGTTTGTGCCGTTATTGCCTCTGGAGCCAGTATGCAGGAGGCTTTACAAGCAACTAAAATACTAGCTGAGGACTGCAGAAGTAGAGGGACTGCATTTCGCCTTGGGGTATTTCTCTGTTGAAGTAGATCATTTTGTTCATTGTTTGTGTTTATTTTTTTGTGGTAAGGCATGGAGTGGAAAGAGATATCATTTGAGTTTCATTTAAAATAACTCCATTTTTTTTTTTGTTCCTGTTATTGTTTGTAATCTTTACTCTTGATATTAGTATCCCTGGGTTTTCAAAAGTCTAGACAATGGTGTAGGATGGTTGAGGAGTACTATTGTAGGTCTCTCTTGTCTGTTGGAGTGTTCGGACTACTATCTTTTTGTAATTTATCCCCTTGCTTTGGATCATGGTGATAGGGGAGATTTGTTTCCTCTCTGTGTGCGTCTGGTTAAAACTCATCTACTGGTTAAATTTTTATTTTTAACGTTTTCCTCATTTAAATCCTCAGGCTGTACTGAGGGAAGTTCTTGACAAGTTTCTGCCAGATGATGTACATATTAGGTGCAATGGAAGGGTCCGTGGTATGCATTATTATTCATTCTCTTTTGTTCCAAAACAAAATCACTATAAGAAAGGGGAAAGCGATATATTATTATGACATTACTCAGTCATTGCAATCTGAGTTAATCGAAATTGGTTTGCACAATGTGACGTGAGAGCATTTCACACTTGCAATGCAAGTCCATTCTGGAAACTTTGATTTCTCATTTATACATCTCTGTTGTGTTATAGTCGCTGTTACCCAAGTTTTTTGGAGGCCCAGAGGCTTGTTGGTGGATCAGTTTGATTCAAAAGATGATCTCATCGATGCAGTTTTCACTTCTTCCTTTATTCCTGGGTGACTATTTTAATTTCATATCCACTTTTCTTAGTTTGGTAAATGATAACCTTGGGCTGAAACGATGCTTTAGTGTAGATACCTAGCCCCAAGACCTGTCACAGTCTTTCGCAATAGACTATGCATTGATGGTGGTCTAACATTGTTCATGCCGCCAACTTCTGCCTCTCAAACGGTATTATTCACTTGATAAATTTTTCAATGCCTTCCCTGTAGTTTGATCAATCTTATTCACTAGAGACAAGATCATTGCAGGTGCGCGTATGTGCTTTCCCAGCTAGCAGATTGGGATTTGAAGGAATTGGTATCAGTCCCGACTGCAACCCTGAAAACAGAGCTGGTCCCAGAGAGGTAAATGAGACCAGCAAACCTTGTCCAAGGAGTTGATACGTTCCGCTTTATATTGTGACAGCAAACTCTTCCTTGTTCTGCGTCATTTCAGCTTTTCAACTGGGCTCTGGAGCCAGCAGAAGACGACATTCTAGATCAGCTCTTTGAACTGGGATATCAGGATGCAGCTGTTTGGGGTGAGGACAATCCCGTTGAAAAGCTGGTGGAAGATGAAAGGCATGACTGAGGACGACGCCTCTAACTACCTGACTCATCAAAGTGTAAATGGTGAATAAAAATTGGACATGCTTGGTTGGTAAGTACATGGCACTGATCCAACTTTCTTGATTGCTACCGATCCGTACTGCCTGAACTGCTTAGATACACATAGGAATGCCTTGTAACAAAAGCAGACCAGCTTCAATTCAAGAATGAAAGGATAAAAATAATATTATACAAGTAGATATCAAAGTCTTGAGTTTAGGATGGCCAAGATCATAGGTATCGGTGTGTTTATATATATATATGTTTCCCCTTCCCTCACACCTCCACAGGATTTACATATGCCATTTTGATGGTATTTCATATATATATATAGATATATATTCTTTCTTTGAACATCTCTATTATAATTCCATTGATTCCAGGGCAGGTGGTATTTTGATATTGGGATTAACACCATATTTATTTTGGAAAAATGTAAATCTACAAGCAAATGAAGATTTGGATTAGATTAACAAAATTTTAAATAATTAATATTTTTAAAAATAAATTAATAAATACAAAAAGAAAAGTGATTATAGCATATCATAATATTACTAATACCAAGGGTATATACTTTTGGTTTTTTTGGTTTTTGAGATTTTAGGGAATGTTTATTTGGTTGTTGAAATTTAAAAAATGACGTTGTAGTTCCAATGTTTGAAAAATCATTCTATATGGTTAGTAAAATGATAAGATGTCATGTAGCATAATTAGGTGACCTTAAAATTATATTTTTATTTAAATTGGGTAACATTTCTTTACCTTTCTCTTTCTTTCCCTCATCTCTACCTCCTCCCTCCCTTTCAAAGAATCATTAGTGTCACTTTACTGAAACGGTATTATGTCCTAAAATAATTAGATTATGAAATGAGATTATTGTAATCATTTAAACTTCATTTTCATTCAATGAAAAAAATAAAAAAAATATTTTTGTAAATATTTATCTTATTAAATTATGGTAAATTCTCATATTTGGTTATATTTATAGATATTTTTAAAAGTTCTCAAATTTATAAATTATTTTTTAAAAAATAAACACATTCAATGACTTGGGTTAGAGTGATTTAACCCATACCTTACATGCACGTTTGTAAATACCATGAAAAATAATTTGATTACCGATGAAATCTATTTTCTTTACACCCTAATTCTGAACGAATGGGCACACACACCTCCCATAAATTTCTATCCTTCTCTTTCTACCATGAACTTCAATTACTATTTTATTTTGTTTTTTTACAAAAATAACTTTGATCTGAATGCCTTCAATTCCACAGGTAACACTATCAACAATTTAGTACGAATATCTCGTTGTTTGGAATACCTTGAAAGCTCTTTAGTTTTCATAATCGAATATATACACTTATTTACGCATTATTTACCATTTAGAAGACAATCCTAAAATGTGTTTAAATATAATAAACTATAAAAATGAATAAATCAAATAGATTATTATATCTCACTTCATTGTTTAAAATTACAATAGTTAACGTTTTTTTATTGTTTATAATTTATAATTAACTATATATAACAATGATACTATTTCACATTTCCCATGTGTTATCAATATTATTTTAAATAGGTTTTTTTTCTTATGAAGAGAGAAATGAATTTTTTTAATCAATCAAAATAGGATCTATAATAATAATAATAATAACCCACTTAGCATTTTAAATGACGTATATATTTTTCTTTACAAATATATCTCTTATTTCAAGAAGAAGACACCTCAATGTGACAGATTCACCTAAATTTAGGAATGGCCTACACGTTTTGATATATATATAACTCCAGAACTTTAACAATATTAATTATAAAATTTTCTTAGTTTCACTTATTATATTAGTAATAATGTATAGAAGCCAAATTGATATTTTCAACCCTTTCTCCATCTTCCATACAAGAAGCCACATATTAATTAGTACAATTAACAACATGCTCTTCTTCTTCTTCTAATAATAATTATATAAAAAACATAGAAAAATGAAGTGAAAATTAAAACAAAACACAACATTATAACAAGCACACATTATTATTGTCCAAAACATAATGGCAATAATAATATTTCAAATAGCTTTAATGGCAATCTTCATTCCAGCTTTGCAATGGCCAGGGTAACTGCAAATGAAATAGTTGTATCCTTTGACAAGCTTGATTCTGTCTTTTCCTGTTTGGTATACTTTTGAACCTTTTGGTTTTAGACACCAATTGTATGCCACTTTGTTCTTCAATGACACCACATTGTGCGCCATTCGAGGATACTTGAATACTGTTTCAATCATATAACCCTTTTTTTTAGATCAGAATACAATGGCTATACTATATCAGAAATAATATGACTTTTGATATCTCATGTAGAAAAATTACCTATCATCAATATATGTTCATATTTGTTCAAAATACTAAGATTTAATAGGGTATGAAATATGAGAGGTTAAATGATCCGTTTTTGCTTAATTATAAAACTTTTTGGTATATAAAATCGCTAATTCATTTTTGTCCTTTTATCTTTAAAGCAAATAAATGTAAAGGTTAAGTTTTATTGTCAATTTTAATTTATGATTCATTAGAAGTTACTCAATGTAATCTCCTCTCTTTCAACGTTAGAATGGTCATGCTAATTTTAATTCGGTGGAAAAAATTATAAAATTAAACCTGTTTATTTTTAAGAAGAAAAAAAGAAAATTATTATTTAAAATAAAAAAAACTCATAAAAATATTTACAAATATAACAAAATACCATAATTTATCTGAATTAGACCAAGATAGACAACTATTTATGTTTATCATGATACAAATAGACAAATAGTGTATATCTTAGTTTATAGTAGTTCATCCTAGGATATTTTGTAAATATTTTGGTTAATTTTATAATATTTGAAAACGATAACGGTTATCAAACAAAAACTATAATTAGAACGTAAAATAAAGAGGTAAGAGTTGGGGAGGAGAAATTTACCGATAATATCACCAGCACGGAAAATCTTTCCCTTAGTCCAAGTATTGACATTAAAGGTCCATCCAAGGGCATCTCCAACAGTGTAGACTTTAGCTTGAGCAATCTCAGATTGGATGAGGAAAATGCAGAGCAACAAAGTGATAGCAAAGGCACTGCCTTTTCCCTGACCCATTTTAATACTCTCTTTGTTTTGTTTAGTGGTAATTAGAGGAGAGAGTTTAATTAGAATATGGAAGAGAGGAATGTGATATATGAAATGGGAGAGATTTTGGTCCTTTTTATAGTGACATTTGGTTGGTTCAATGTTAGGGTTTCTTGGATTTTAATAATATAATGGAAGAAAAACCTCAAAGTGAGGTACCACTCAAAACCCCAAAAATAATAATAAACAAAAGTCAAATAAATTCTTGGAAACAATTATATATGTAACATATATTATAAATATATATATATATATATATATATATATATATATATATATATATATATATATATATATATATTGGTAGCTCATAAAAGTATGGAGATTGACTTTTACATCAATCCCATGTGGGCAAACTGACATACATATATATATATATATATTGGAATAAATGATGTATGAGTTTAGATTCCATTTGGGTAATAGGTATCAAAATCTCTAAAGTAATTAAAGGATCAATTTTGACTCTTAAATTTGTTGTTGGATTGTATCCATTTTAATCTCACCTTTCCATTTCATCGTCACTCTGTTTGTTTCTCAAATTTGAACTTTGAGTTAGCTTTCACTTTAACTTGATTTGATTTAATGTGTGTGGTTCTCAGGTTGTGGGAAGGAAGTTCTTAAATAAATATTTGAATTTGTTATAAAATAATTCAAGAATATTGATCAATAGTATATGAAAATGAAAATAATTAAAAGTTATAGAGATCTCAAATCCAAACAAATATTCAATAAATATCATTCTATCTTTTAATCAATCTTTTACTATATACATGGAATTAATTATCTTGTTTTCCTATTTCATAAATCCTTCATACATGATCCTTTAGCATATGAAATAATGAACAAAAGAAAGTACTCATTTCAAACCAAATTATCTAAGGATTTCTGTTGTGTGTGACAAAGTTTGTTCACCTTTTGTTTTTTAGTTGAATTATTAAATTTTTAATGAAATATTATGAATCTCAAAAAGCAAATAATTACTAATTTACTTTAAAAAAAATTATAAGTAATCTATCCTATGAAATAACTGTTTTTTTTAAAAAAACTTATCTGCATATAATTGTGAAAAAATTAATAATTTAATGTGTTTTGTTCTAATAAAATACTTTCATAATTTCGAAGCGTTACACACAATAAATATATCTAAAATTAATATTTTAAAATTTTTAATAAAAAACTTATTAAAAATGTTAACATGAACAATAATTCAACTAACGTAGTGGTAAAATGTCAACATGAATATAACTCAACTAGTATAGTGGTTATATTATCGATATCAAGGTTAGAGATTCAACTAATAGAAAAAATTATCAAACAAAATCTTAAATATAAAATTATAATTAAGAAATAATTTATTATTATATTCATAGAAAATATAGAAACGGAGATTAAATGTAGTCTTTAGACAAAAACGATAATTATGCAAGTCATTGTTGCTTTCTCTCCATTTATTGAGTCTATTTCATATTATCACTTTACAATATTTGATTTGATTTAATCTTTTTAGTACTATTTGAAGTGGAATGATTTGAACTCAAAATCTTTAGCTCGGGGTATATACGGGTACATATAATATTATATATATACAACAAAAGTAGTCAAAATTAAAAAACTCTCTAACAAGCTCTAAATTAAAGTCTACCTTGTCTCCCAAACCTCCACTTGTCAATAAAGATATGTTCAACCGATAGAGATCGGGTGAACTTTGTGATGATATGATTAAATTGATTCATGACAAAGATACTATTATAGTGAACGAGCTAGGTTGATTTTACTTTTTTTTGGACAAGATACTATCTCACTACATACAAGTTTTTTCATATTATTTAATGCACCAATAAAAACTTCAATGGACAAAATGTTTTATTTTAGAAAACCATAATATTGAAATTTAATTTTGTAACTGTTTATTATTAAATAAGACATTGTAACTCACATTCAAAAACTTAGAAATAAAATAAAAAGGAGTATACAATATAGTAACAGTTATTTAATTGCTTTTGGAAATACAATTACTTGTTATACATTTATTTTGTTTAAAAAAAGAAAATTTTTGACAAAATATTTAAGTTTGTTTTTTTAGGTAAATAATTTATCAATTTTTTTTTATTTTAAAAAAGTTTCAAATACCATAATGATATAATAAAATAAAATTTGAAAGGACATTTGTTAAAAATGTTTTAAAAATATTTTGACTTTTTAAATATAGTATAGATTGAATCATAAACTCAAAGAAAGGGTTGTGACCTTTTTGCATCAATTAAAAACTTCTTCAAATTCACCTACTAATTTTAATAATTTTAAAATCTTCCCAAACTCATTAATTTCACTAAAATAAAGTCCTAAAAGGATACTAAAAGAATAAAGTTAAAGAATGCAAAGAAAAAATAATTAAAAAATATAATTATATTTGAGGTGCAATTGATTGAAATTAAAAGTTTTGACAGAGAGGGTTTACCAAATTTCTCTCTCTCTAATATTTATATCTTATTAAAGTCCAATAATTATGTAATCGAAAACTTAAACTTGGAATGTATTTAACATGAAATTAAGCCAATGTGTGGTGAACCACATGGGGACACAATTTTGATTCATTCAATCTTTTCTTTTTTTTTCCTTTTCAATATTCTTATAATAAAGAAAATATCAATAATTTCCATTCAAATAATATTTTCAATTTATTATTGGCTCCTCGTGAGATGTTATATTCTTCATTATTAATTATTAGTCAATAAATAAAATTGTATAATAGTTGGGATCCGTACATTTAGGCGTTTTCAAACCCTAATTTCATATTTTATGAACCCCCTTGGACTACTAACTTTCTTAATTATTCTATACATAAAAGACAAAATTTTAAGTATATGCAAAATGTGCTCATTTTTTTATACATTGTTCAATAGTGTATCTTAAGTTTCACATCCACCATCTGATTTACTCATTTTTCTTTTCTATTTTACCCAGAAATTCAAGGAAATAATAATTTTAAAATACTCTATTTTTTTAGATTGATTTTTTTAAATATAACAAATCAACCAAATATTTATCATTTTATCATTTTAAAAAAAAATTTCAATGTTTGTCCTTTTTTATCATCGTCATATTTTTTTCTTTCCATTGTCTTGTTCTCTTCTTCTACAATTTTTAAAAAACATTTCTATTTGCCATTCTTTTTCTTATTCTTTCTTATACAATTTTTCTTTTCCTTTCGATCGTGTTCTTTTTCTCTTCTTCTGTAATTTTTTTTCTTTTTCTTTTCATCGTCTTTTTCTTTCTTCAGTAATTTTTAATTTTTTTTTCAAACTGTTATTTGGTTTAAGATCGTGTGCCAAATATAAAAGATCGTAAAAAAAAAAATCGTATGGATATTGGATTGCCAAATGTAAACGATCATGTTCCAAATATAAACGATCGTATAAAAAAAATCGTTAAAATTTTGTTACCTTAATCTAAACGATCATGTGTCAAATGTAAACGATCGTGTGTCAAATGCAAACGATCGTGTACCAAATCTAAACGATCGTGTAAAAGAAATCTTGAAAAAAAGTCTTTTATATATAGATTGGGTTGAGTTGAATTGATTTTTTTTTTATTGGATTGAGTTTGAATTACATTTTTAAAAGTTCGGGTTGACCCAACCCAATCTGAATTTCTAATATGATTAAACTATATATTACAACTTATAAGTATTATAATGCATACGTTATTATGAAGTTTTTTTAAAGTTTGTAATAGATATGTTAAATATTGAGTTTTATGAAATTTTAGTAATTAAAATGTGTTGTATATAAATTTAAGTATTTTAAGTTAATAAATAATATACTTAAAAAAGAAAAGAAAATAAACAAATAACGTTATGACAACTCAACCTGACTGAACCCATTTACACCCTTGCGTAGGGTGAACTTGGAGAATCAAATCTTGCCCTTCGAGATTGATAGTATGTTAACCATATATTTAGGTTAGACAAACTATACTTGTATATTCACCTATATTCAAATGGATCAATATTCAACCTCTATTTTGATAGAACCATTTAAAAATAGTCTTCCCTTGGTATATTTTATAGATGGTATATTTAATAAATGGTCACATAATCTTATACAATACTCAATCTATTGAAATAATTGAGATGCAACAACAAATTGGAGATAAGTTGAATGTAAAATTGTCACGGAAGAACATCCTTTCTACAAAATACGTTGGTAAAAATAAAAGGTATTCTCCTCGTTATGTTCGATAATTTGTGGAAGAAATGTGATCATATAGAAGAGGTTGGAATTCCCATTAGGTAAAGAATGATGTAAGGTACTCATGGCAAGTCGAGATCGTAGCATATTAACGAGTGTTTCGAGGTAACTTATTTAAACGAAAACGAGTCTTGGTAGTTTTTTACAAAGATAATCGGTAATAACTGATAAGATTATTGCATCTAATACAAGAACTAATACTATATTAAAAGAAAAGGATAATTTTTCAACTTTCTCTCTTTGCCCTTATAGTTTTCGATTACGAATGTTTTTCCCCCAAAATTAATTACAACATTTTCTACCTTTAATTCTTTTAGAATCAAGTTCATGAGTTTGGTTCAAAGTGACATGACTATTATAAAATATGAAAAATGGTTTACTAAGTTGGCTATGTATGCTTTAGCCTTTGACTTATGAGACGAACAAGTGCAAAAGATTTGAAGAAGGCTCATAATAGACAAACAAGTGCGGACTGAAATTAGAGTATCAGTCATTACGAACATGGATTGATCCGACTTCTCTAAATTGGTTGAAGTTGCCATGAGGGTTGAGAGATGCACGATGGATGATAAGAAAAATAAATTTTTTAAAAAGGACTCTTGCGGTCAAGGTTTTAGCAGCTTGGGGCACGATGTGACTAGGTGCCAAGCGCCAAGCTCATAATAGATGACAAGTCTCTCGTTTGTTAGATTTTCAAAGCTTTGTGTATATATTGATGTGGAAAGAGAGAAAAATCATGGAAGACAATGAAGATAGATCATGCTTGTGAAAGAAATGGTAGACAATGAAGAAAAATTTTGTAAAGAAAAGGAGAGAAGAAGAAAATGAAATGATAAAAATAGGCATAAGCTTGTTCTAAGTTTGTTGTGAGGGTAAAATGGGTATATAGAGTTATATTTATAGTAGTTAGATTCAAATATTAGCATACATTTTAAAAACATTGCAAATATAGGAAAATCTGTAAAAGTTTATTAATGATAGAAATCTATTACTGATAGAACATGTTGCAAATATTGGTCTACGACGGATTGATCATAGAAATCTATCAATAAAAAATATCTATTACCGATAAATTTTGCTATATTTGCAATTTTTGTAAAATGTTGTTATATACTTAATTATTATTCATAAATTATTACACATTGTAATTACTCTTTCCAATACTTAAAACTTAAAACGTCAAAGATACATTTGCAAAAATAACAATTATTTTACCATTTACAACTTTCCTAAATAAAAAAATGGTTTAATTTAAACTAATTAACTTACTTAAAGGTTAAGTTAAAAATTAATAAAAAATAGTCGTTTTGGAGTGCATAGAAAAATGAATCAAAATATTTACAAATATAACAAAACGTCATTGATAGACCTTGGTAAACACTAATATATATATATATATCGATGTTAATGAATCTTTGTTAGATTTATAAATATTGTGAGTAATTTTGCTATTTAAAACAATTTCATCAAATTAATATATTACCATAGAGACAAATGAGAATGAAGTTTATGTTAGTTTGTTTGAAAGAATTTAAGATGAAGTTTATGATATCAATGCATTAATTAGATTTCTATTATTAACCATTCGTGTATTTGAGTTCATAGAATAATTGATATCATTTCCTTATAGGAGAGGAATATTTATAATATGCATAACACAAAAATAGGGACGAGATTAATTATTTAAAATTAATATCCTACCATTCTATTTCTTCAATTTCTTGGCAGTGCTATAAGTATGTAAATTTGTTCCCACATGTGTACATGCCAAAACATTCATTCTAACAAATAAAAAAAAAAGAAGAAGTGTGTTTGGTTAAAAATAAAATGATGGTGAGGAATCTGTTCGTTTTCTGGCTTTCCACAATGATTTTGTTTGAGGGTCAAGTTTTGAGTTTCAGCAGACGTCCTCCAGCACCTCCGAGGTATTTTGTTCACGTGGTAAATGGGCTAAGTTCCAACAGTTTGGATGTGCATTGCCAATCAAAGGACGATGATTTGGGATATCATCATTTGGCTAACCGTGGAGATGAATTCCAATGGAACTTTCAAATAAACATATGGGGAACAACTTTGTTTTGGTGTAGATTGGACAAGTCAGATGCATATGTCTCTTTTGAAAGCTTTTGGTCTGAGCGAAGACACCGTTGGCTTTATGACAGATGCGGGATTGAATTAGGAACTTGTATTTGGACTGCTAAGGACGATGGAATTTATTTGAGAAACATGCTCACTAATGTTGATGAGTTTATTCACAAATGGATCTCTAAGTAAGTTTTGTTAATTCTCGGATTCATCCGGATTATTGAATAAAATAATAGTTTAAAGTTAAATATTAAATTTAATTAATTAAATGCTTTAATTAATTAATTCTTATTTTATTATATAATTTTATATTGCATAAATACACATCAAATTAATTAATTGGTTTAATTAAATTACAAACTTCATATAACTATATAATATTTTTATAGTGAAAAAATCCAACATTAACTTACTGAATTTATCCAACTTTAAATTCATCTCGAAAGGAGGGTGAGTTTCTACCTCAAACTTAATCGAATTTGAAGTGTTAAATTCTTGTTAGTTCACTTCATGCATTACTTGTATGGTCAATGCTTATAAATAAATGATGATTAATTTTTAAATTCATTTGCTCAAATTTCGAGTACAAATTAGAACTTTAATGTTAGATTAGAACTGAGATTTAATTTATAGATTCAATGTTGGGTTAGGTTGACGTTGAAGATCATCAAGAATCAACGTAATGCAAAAATAAAAGTTTGCATAAAACTACAATCTAAGTACACATCCTTCAAAACACTTCTATATCACATTTTGGACCAACCACCCCTTTCAAAAACTAACAAGAAACACATAAGACTTCAACCATATAGGTGAAAATGTGTTAATTCATAAACAACAGTTAGCACTTACGAAGGCAGTTATAAAATTTCAATAAACACATAGTCCAATACTTGTATAGCCATAAAACACTTCCATACAACAATAGTTGAAAACAACATATTCAAAATACTTTTATATCACATGTGGAACCATTATATTATACTTCAAAAACTAGAATAAAAAAGTATTAAAGGCTTCCTTAATATTAATAATCATTTGTCCCTTCACAAACAACAACCAGTACTTCCATGATTACATACATCAAATAACAAAGACAATATCCACAAATCTTCCAACAGAGAGGTCATGGTATCACCGTATTAGACTTCAATTAATACTTCTATTGAATTTCACAAACTATAATTAGTACTTCCATTAGAGTTCTGATCCATTTTAAAGTTTCATATTGTACTCAGACCTCATCAAGAATCAACAACTTTCTATATTACCCCATCCAACAAAATGTACTAGTAGAATCTTTTAATCACAAACCATATCTAAATTACGATAAAAAAAAAGTTCAACCTTACACAAATCATCCAACAAAACTTGCTGATTTTGTTTGAATCCCATCAATCTCTTCATGGGTATATAAAATTTTTGTATTGAAATATAAAATAACATAAAAAAAAAAAAAAAAGATAAGCACAACATAGTTAATTTACATCATCTGTTAAATTGTAGCATGTTATTAACTTGTTGAAATACATTTTATTATGGCATTTTATGTAAAATAATAGAGTCAAAATGCCAAGTAAAAGACCAAAACGAGCCGTTTTTATTGCAAAGTTGTAAACTTAAGAGAAAGCAACTTACATAAACCATTATTCCTTATTAACTATAAGTTTAAGTGTTTGTAAACACAAGATGATAAGAAGAAGGAGAACTGAAGCGAGTAGCAGAGGAACACGTTGATAAGTTAGGCAACAAAAAGATGCCAAGCGATCCTAATCGTGAGGCATTTTGACAACAATCTCATAACGCATGTTGATTCGCTAGAAGACAAGTTAGCGTTGAAGTTGATGTGATCTTCATCATATAATTGCTAAGTCATTGTTGAGTATAAGTTTTTCAATTGTTTGTCCAAGTGTAAGCGAAATAATAGGTTTTCCTAGGTGATTCAGAATTGAACACAGGAAATTGATATCAAACCTTAGTTTTAGGGTCTACTCTTCAACTAAACAGTATAAAAGAATAAACTATATAGTATAAAAGAGTGCAAGTTTATAATATATCTACTTATCTACATTATAGAATTTGTCAACATTTAATAATGAAGGTGGTTGCGAGAATGAAATGCAAATGTGAACTAACTTGTATTAAAGAGAGGGTGAAGTAAAGTTCATGCATTACTAGGCAGTTAAACCATACAAAATCCTTGATGAGATATAATTTATTTAACTAGCTCATGATTAAGGCTAGCACCTCTCGGTGTCTTTAAATGCCACACTTGCTCACCACTCGATATCAAAATGACTAAGCTTAGTTAAACAATGTATATCTAGAAGAGTTCACTTACAAGACTTATAGAGCTTCTCGTTTAAGGATGACAACCTCTCGACGTCTAATACCTACACTTGTTCTTCTTTCGAAACATAAATGATGGAAGTTATGTCTCCAAGGTGGAGTTTATCTTCAATCTCATCCTTGCGAGAGTTAGTTGTATCTTTACTACTTGCCCTCTCGGGTAGTTGGTGATATACACTAGCCAAAT
The DNA here is from genome assembly GCF_000004075.3 of Cucumis sativus. Lineage (NCBI taxonomy): Eukaryota > Viridiplantae > Streptophyta > Magnoliopsida > Cucurbitales > Cucurbitaceae > Cucumis > Cucumis sativus. The sequence goes on from NC_026657.2 coordinate 14,589,698, forward strand.
GATGAAAATAGCTCAGCTAACACGATAAGAATTATAAGCTAAGCTTCTTATCAAGAATTTATAATAGATCTTAAACTACAAATAACATAAGAACAAATGAACAGTAAAGATGTGATAGATTGAAAAGGTAATTTACACATTGTATTGAAAAATAAAGGTCTTCGTCCACTATAAAATATGAACAAATACAATGTAAAGAAAAACGAAAAATGAAAAGAATAGAAAATGACATTACAAGTTAGGAGAGATGGGAAATGAGATCTCATTCACTTAGACCTCAAACTTTCATTATTGACTAACCACATAAGAAATGCTTTATAAACGGTGGAAAGGCTATTCATTTCCACCAACTCTCGAGGGTTTGGCCCATTTGGGTACTGTTTTGGTGGTTAATTCAGACGTGTAGCCCCCTTTCTTGATGGAGATGAAGTCCTTTTTATTGACAGATTTAAACGGAAAATCTAATCTTTCGAGAATGTCAGCTCCAAAAGCTATCTCTTGTTAATTCACATCAGCTCTATCTACCACTTTTTTCTTCTAGCGAACCTCTTCTCACCTGTTGATAAGGTTTTCTAGCGTAATCTTCAAGCGAGTTTCACCATGATTCGCTAACTTCTTCTTTTATTCATAACATGCGTTAAAACACTCAAAACATGGTGAAACAGACATGGATGCTCATGTAAAGTTTATTTCTAAATATTTATAAATTTACAACATAAATTACACATTTTGACACATTGATATGCATTTTGGTCTCATTATTGTATCTAAAAGGTCATAATAACTTGTATTTCTACAAGTTATCACACAACGGTACAGTAACAACAATAGTATGGAAGAAGTCAATTAACAATAGAATACATCAGTCATGTATCAAGTTTATAAACACAACAACCTTTTATGAAAAACTACTCATAGAACGTCTAATCGCCATTCGCATTCAAGAATAGATAACATTTAACCATAATAACAACTTAGAAAATCACCTTGAAAACTTGTTTATCACTCACCATATTCATGAAGGATAACATACAATTGTAGCGGAAAAACGAATCAATTTTCTATCAAATAATCTTGGAATCGTAAGTCTATATATTCTCCACATCGATCTGATCGAAGTATCTTTATTGTTTTACCTAATTCATTTTCGAATTTAGCCTTATATTTTTAACTTTTCAAATGAATCAGACTTATGATGTATTAGGTAAATATGACCTTACCTTGAATAATCATCAATAAAGCTAATAAAATATTCATATCCACCTCGAGCTTTGAGATTCATTGGTTCACAAAGGTCTAAATGTACAAGCTCTAAAGGTCGTTTGGCTCTTAGACCTTTTTCCAGTAAAAGATCTCTTCGTCATTTTTCCTTCAACACAAGATTCACACGAAGGTAAAGAATTATCTTCTAATTGACTTAGAAGCGCACTTTTAACCAATCTCTCCACCTATTGAGATTTATGTGATCAAGGCTCAAGTACCATAAATAGGCGTTAGAATAAACTTTTTGTTTTTTATTTTGAATTTCAGTTGTTTTGAATAATTCAATATTTAAGACAAAATTTGTTATAGTTGGTCTTAACTTATATAAGTTATCTTCAATTATAGCAGAACAAACTAAAATACCTTTATAGAAAACGAATGATTCATTAATTTCAAAAGACATTCTCTACATTTGTTCCAAAATACAAGAGATAGTTATTAAATTTCTCCTCATTTAAGATACATATAAGACATTCTTAAGTATGACATATATATCTTTAAAATACAACTTTAAATCTTCCACTACTTTAGCTGAAACCATCTCTCTTGTTTCAACCTTGAGAGTGATCTCGCCATCTGAAAGCTTTTTCCAAGAACTATTTTCCTAAAATGAGAAGAAAAATGGTTAGTGATTCCTGAATCTAGTATCTAGGTTGAATTTTTATATTTCACTAAACATGTTTCTACAACTAGTAAATCATAATTACCTTGTGTTTACTTTTCTACTTTTTTTCTGCAAGGTAATTTGAGATGTTCCTTAACCAGTGCCCGTTCTGGACACAATGGTAACACTTACCTTTTTTGCAGCTTTCTTTTTCCTTGTTCTGTTTGGGAGTCTTCCATTTTTCCTTCTTTCATAAACATTTTAATACAAAACCAAAGCTTAAATACATTTATCAGTAACCAGTCATAATATGAAACTTGAAACATTTGCATAGCTTTTTTAAGACAATCTTCCATAGCTACAGGCAGTATTTACCCCTTCATCCGAAAACGAAACAGTCGTTGGGTAGCTAACCCCCTCCTTTAAGGCATAAAATATGCCCTTCCTGATAGTCCATAAACTACAGGTTCGTCAACCCTACCATTAGTATGGAGTTAACAACATGTATACAATAGGTCTCATGGAACATTCAAGCATGGAGAAAACATTTGAAACATGGAAATAACTTTTCTTAAACTTGATCATGAAATCATGATATAACTTGAATAATCATTCAATAAATCCTTCCACAAGCAATTGCTTGTAGAACTTGAAAACGTGTTTAATAAATACCTTAGAATCATGGTCTTACTCACTACACTTGAATAGAACATTGATCGTGAGAATCCTCTTAAGCTTTCTTGATCTGAAATATTCACATTTATCCCTTATTTAGTTCCTTGAACATCAAAATATCCAAAACCCCCCTTAAATTTTCCAAAAATATCATAACAACCCAAAAACAATCCATCGGTGCCCAAAAACATATAGGATGGGACTGGTCGCGTGCACATGGCCTGAGTGTTGGGATTTATGTCCTAAAAATCGTAGATTTTAAATATAATCCATTGACCGTTGTTAATAAAGTGTTATTATTCTAAGTTGTTTAATGAGTCTTGAATAGTATGTAGAGACATATAGGGATCAATGATCGAGATTAGCTTAAAGGGTTTATAGTATAAGGATAAGGTTGGATACCTTATCCTGGTAATATTATGGATACGACTCACTTTGTATTTGAAACAAACGCAATGATCTAATGTGTTCGCGTAGTTGACATGGTAGTGAAGGTATCCTATGTAATGAATTTGTATAACACTGGATTGCGAAATAGTAACCACTAGATGTAACTCCGTTAGCTAGTTAGGTTTCTATTTCATTAGGATGACCTAGGTAACTCAGTCTTAATCCTGAGTGTATTATGAACTCCTGTTCACCAAGGATTATCCTTTGATTTGTACGGGATGGAATTCACTCATTCCCTACTTTAGGGTAAGTAGACGAGTGTTCCCTTAAATGGTACTTCCAAGACTTGACCAAAAGGCCCCACCCTCTCTATGGCATGAGAGATGTTTTTGTTTATTGGTAAGGCCATAAACATGTTGTTCATTAGAGGAGCATTGATATTTAAAGATTAGAGGTAACTCAGGGGTAAAACAATAATTGATCTAGCTGGTATTACGTACTTAAAGTTTAAATATATATATCACCCTAATAAGAAATGAAAGAATATAAAAGTTCAAAATTACTTACATTAAATGAAGAAATCAAGGTCCTCTGGCTGCCCGAGTTAGTTCTTTAATCATTTTTCTCATTTCTTCCATCCTCTGATCACTCTCCTCGTGTCTCCGTTTACTTTCTTCTTTTACTTCTTGAAGACGAGTTTTTAACTCGTTAACCTCTCTGGTGTGCATCTCTCGCTCGTGGGATGTAGAGGAAGAATTGCCAGCAGCGTGTTCGAACTTTAGCTTGGTGCCTTAATCAAGACCTTTTGAGTAGCTTGGTCATCTATCCAAAACTGTCTCGCATATCTCGTCCGCAGAGAGTGGTTGAGAACTCTCTAGGGTAGGCTAGGACTGAATGGTCAACATTTGATTTTGCAATAAAGTTTTTATTGATTAAGTAAAATGCGTGTAAATGAAATGTCTGTACAAAATAAGACAAAAGCATAATAGGAATTTATATGAGCATTTGTGGCTGCTAACGAAATGAACTGGCCATCTTGAGCGTGTGTTTCCTTGAAAAATGCCACTCGGTTGATTAGATGACCTCTTTTTTTATTGAACTCGTGCACAACTTGGCGCCACTACTGTGATTGTACGCCTGCTTCGCTCTAGCAGTCCTATTAATTGATGATTGCTCCTACATGCAAACAATATCAAAATGTTACATAAAAAAAAAACTAACCACTATTTGAGAACATTAAAAGTTCTAAATCACCTAAAATTATTGAGTTAGATAGTGGTCGCATAGAAAATGCCAATCTTTCCCACGATTCTTAAATTTGGAGGGTGGGTTGGCGCGTGCCTGTTCAGTATCACTTCTTGAAATGATGATTGTTCAGCCTTCTAAACTCCTTCTAGGTGGTGAGCATTTGATGCTCAATGAACCGATTAAGTGTTGTATCTGTGAAATCCAACACCAAAAATTGCTACAAAAGAAAAGTACACACATATTATGATTCTATATCTACACGGTAGGTAATTAACATAATCTGTGATTTTAAAACTTACTTGTAAAGAGCTCTACACGAGCTCTATATAATCTGCCATAACATTAGTCCACTTAAGAAAGCGAACTAGAAAATTATTCCATGTTACCACACCGATGGTACAACTGAACCAAACAGCGTGTGGGGAGATGGACTTATCCTCTTTTGAAATGATCGATATGGGGATCTTCCCATTTTGTGCAACATATCGCTCCAACTCCAGGTTCTTCGAGTGCTCACATCTCCTAGGATCGGAGTGCGAGCTGTATGAGAGCCATCTACGAAAATAGAATAATTGATTTCATAAACTAAACTTCAACCTTATCCAATTAATTATTTATGTGGTGACTAGTCTGATGTGTCGTCCACTGATGAAGAACCTCCTATGTTAAACTCCTCGACGTTAAAATAAAAAAATATCATCATTCTCATCCACAGCGACAAAAAAAATAGACATAGTTATCTCTGAGGACAATAAACAAAAATTAATTAAATATATGAGAGTACCCGAATTAAATATATATAAAAAAGCAAAATATATGTGAGTAGGTGTGCATCATCATTATTATTCATTATTATTATTTGGTTTTGGCCGCATAACATCTTAACACCTAGCTTGGCTGCCTAGTTCATTGCATGCTAACCTTTAAACGCCTGGCCAAACCTTCTTCACATACCCATGCTTCCTCGCCTAACAAGCTTTCCTCGCGTGGACAAACCTCTCAACGCATAGCTTTTGGTCACCTAGCTAACCTCTCAATGCATAGCTTTCTTTGTGTTGTCTTGCCTCGTAACAACAAGCCTGGAATGCCTAGCTAACCTCCAATGTCCTTTCACATAGTTATCCAAACGCTTAAGCATCACCTTTAGAGGTTATTTACCATAGTGTTGGCCACCTAGTCCATGTCTATACGCCTATGCTTAGAGGTTTTCAAACCTCATCTTGCCACCCAACCAACCTCATTTAGAGGTTATTTGGTCTCATTTTGCTGCCCACATAACCTTCAAATGCCTAATGTCCCTTTTCTTGAAACCTAGCCAAAATTTTCCAACTTTTTTCTTTTTCTCAAATCTATGCCTTAGTTTTTAATCTTTCCAAGTATTTTATTCTATTTTTCTATAAATTTCATTTTTTTTATCCTTGACCAACTGAATAATTTCCAAAAGTTTTAAAAAAATTGGGGTTGCACAGGATGTATCATTTTGATCGATATATGAAAGTTCTGAAAACTTGTGTGCAAAACATAAATAGACCAGAAGGATGTATGGCAGAAAATTATATTGTTGAAGAGGCTAGAGAGTTTTGTTATGAATTTATGGCTGGAGTTAGTTTTATTGGACTCAACTCATCTGTAATAAAAACGAATAAAACGTGGATAGAGAGCATTATCAACTTCTTCTTTTATCAGACCGAGTAAGGAGTAGTTAGATCAAGCTCATCTTTACGTTATTCAAAATGTAAATGATGTTCTACCATACGTCGAGTACATGCTAAACCTTATTTATTCTCATATTACATAAGTTGGTTGTGTAATTATCTAATAACTTTGTCGTTTATGACAAACAACATATGGATAGTTTCGTATGCTTAACTATGGTAAAACTATAAGTAAAAATGGATTCAAGAATAACATAATCGCACATTCAGCTAGTGGTTGTCCATACGGATAATCACTAGAATCGTACTCTTTCATGTTTATTTTGGATCTAACTAACTAGATCCAATATATTTTGTAGGTTGCACTTGCTCTCGAGGTTTCCAAAAATTCCATAACGCCTTCTTTAAGATGGATAGCTCACGGACCTTCTCCAGATATGACCATTTATTATGGGTACATGATTAATGGTTATTACTATCACACAAAAAAGGGTAATGATATTAGGAGAGTTCAAAATAGTGGAGTTAGTATAACAGTCACTACGATGCAAGTCTCTAGTTCTAAAGACAAAAACTTTGTCATGTCAGATATGACCTTTTATGGCCTAATACAAGAGATATATGAGATTGAATACCATCAATTATCTTTTATTTTATTTAAGTGTGATTGTGTTGATAATAGAAATGGAGTCAAGGTGGACGAGCTTGAGTTTACCATTGTAGATCTCAAACGTATTGGGCATAAATCAGACCCATTTTTTTAACCTTCCAAGCAAATCAAGTATTCTATGCCAAGGATTTTTCAAATCATGAATGGTACCATCTCCACAACTCCACAAAGAACTATTGAAGAAGATTTCTTTGAAGACGAAATAGGAGACATGCTTCTAGAGTGTGGTTATGGAGTCATTCAAAGGAGATGTCCAATGTTGATACACCTAACGAGATTGATGATACAAACTCAACATATATTAGACATGATTGTGAGGATAGATGGGTAGATAAGTAATGATTGTGATAAATGCTTTATCATGTATTTGTGTTTAGAGTTTATAATTACTATGCTTATGTTATATCATTATTTTGCTTACTAATGTATGTATGTTTTTTACAGATTCATAGATGGAGGATTCACATACTAGCAGTGAGGATGAAAGACAAATGCTTCTTGAAGTAAGAAACATATCCTTTGTTCCATGTGGCCCAATTATACTATGTCTGAGTTGGCATCAGTAAGAACTTCTTGACAACGGTTGTCCATTCAATTTAATGAACACTTCTAAGAAAATGCAAAGTTAACTTGGTGTGCACGTTTGACAATAGATTCTTGTGACGTACAAATCTTGAAAAGAAGTTCCAAATGAGCTGAAAGATCAAATCTATGATTGTATATCAATATGGTTCTATAATTATGTTTTTCGTACAATGTAGTTTGATTTATACCCTAAGTCCAAATATGCTTTCCTTTTTATTGTATAGATGTCGTTCGAGTTACACCCTAATGCCAAATATTCTATACTTATGTTTGCATCAAGAAAGTTTCAGACTTTCAAGACTATGTTGACTCAGAAGTATATACTTATATGTTTAAGGATCAACCATCATTTCTGCAATATCCTCTTAAAATCTTTTCTCATATAAATCCCTTTATTGTCTTCCTAAACCCAAATTTGAAGCGTGAAGGGATTAAGGTTGTCGGTCATCGTATCAGAACGAAGCATCTAGAGCTACTGTGTACGCATTTTCGTTTTCGTTTTCGTCAAGAAGCTTAAGATACCACATTTTAATTTTTAATAATTTTTTAATAAAAGGATACAACTGTTTGATTGGTGTAAAATAATTATTTAATTTTTAAAAAATATTATTTTTATATTGTTAATTTTCATTAAAATATTAAATTATTGTATTGTTAATTCTACTACCATGTTTTTTTTTTTAATTTTAATAAAAAAATTGACATTTAAAAAATGTCAAGAAATTGAAAAACGGCCTCCCACCTTTTCAGAAAAATTCTTGACGTTTTAAAACGTTAATATATATATATATTACTTGATGTTTAAAAAACGTCGTAAAAGCTAGAAATTGGCTTACCTTTGTCTTTTAAAAAAAAACCGTTGACGTTTTAACTTTAAAATAACCTATTTCTTAATATATTTTTTAAAAAAACATAAAGTAATTAATTAAAATAGCAAATATGAAGACAGCCCCTTTTTCTAGTAGTTGTATCTTATTATTTTTCTCTTTTCCTAATTTTACATTATTCTCTTTCTGTATATTTGGTTGATCATTTGTTTGAAATCAAACACTATCCAAAAGTAAAAATTGCAATACTTATAGTAAAAGTTGAATATTGTAAGTGGTTAAACCTATGTGCCTAATTTGACAGTGTTTCATAAATTTGATTCGATTCTTGTTTTTGCCTCTTTCAAAAACTAAAATAAAAACAAATGATGTACATACTTTAGTATCTCCACCCACACCTAATTCAATTGATTCAACCTTCTTCAATGTCAAAACTCAAACGAAGTGGATGAGTGTATGATCTCAAAGAAAGAAAGAAAGAAAAAAAAGAGTGAATGAATGAAAAAGGATTTTTAAAAAATATATGGCGTTGGCCTAGGACTTGGCCAATGACTTTAATACACGTTAGCACGTTGCCCTTAGGGGGTAATGGTGAACATTGAAAATGTGTTAAGTAGTTGACTTCAAAAACCAAAACAACAATAATTCTCAAATCATTTACAACAATTGCCTTTTAATTATGCTCTCCACCTCCCAATATATATAAATAAATAACATTAACTATTCTCTGCCTTCTCCCAATATATATATTTTTTGTTTTTACACAAATAATAATGAAAAACAAAATTAATGTACCAACACAACTTCTACAAAAAAAAAAAGAAAAGAAAAATAAAGTCAAATATTTTCTTTTTATTTAAGGTCGGTCGATTTATTAAGTTGTTAAATTTTATAGTTCCTAGACAGTTTGTGATTTTAATAATTAATTATGAATTTAAGTTTGTCTATTTTTTTTCCTTAAAATATTCGTCGGTTTATTAAATACAAAATTAAACGTTTTGAATAGGTTTCATTTCGACGTAAACTTTTAAATTGTATCTAAAATCAATTAATTTGATTTAAATAAAAAACATTTGAAGTATTTTGAGACATAAATAAAGTTGATTATTAGGAACTTATTTCAAAAAGTGCAAAATTAAAATAAACAAAAATAGTTTAAGACAAGCTAAACTTATGATTTAACCATAAATAAATAAAGTCGTTTCTCTCCCGACTATTGAGATTTGAGAAAATAGTTCACATGTGTTGGTCAAACCTACCTACGACTATTATTACACCTACCACCTTGGCAAAGTTGACGCAGCTAGAAATCTTAGACTTTGGTGAAGAACCCTAAATAAGACCAAATATTTGGTTAATTTTCATACTTGCCAAGATATGAATGTTTTTTTAAATCTTATTTTAAACCCTAGGAATTTTACAACTACACAGTATATTTTCTAAAAATTATTTTTTTCTATGGTTTTGGTGGTCTCGTCTTCACTTAACTATTCACTTTTTCTCTTTTTCTCATTACTCCTTTTCATTTTATAGTTGTTGTCCTCTACTGTTTATCGCTGTCCACTACTTTTATTATACGTTATTGTTTTCACAGAAGGGTGTATACAACGTTTAAAGTAAGAAATTAAAAAATATTTTTTAAAAAAACCTAATTCGTGTACGGCCTTGATACTTGACAGTGTAAACTTAAACGAGATGTGTGGATAAATGGAGAACCAAGTCCATGGTATTACAAATTTACTACTTTCGTCCATATTTTGAATCCAACTCTAATTCTTTTATTTATTTATTTAACATTTTTTAGGTGAAATACACAAAATATAATTTCATATGTTTTAGAAAGAATAATAAATTTCTCCATGTTTGTGTTTTCATGATGCATTATTTTATTTCTCAATTTTACACGTTTTCAATAAAAGCCCCTCATTTTTCCCACTAATGTAGTTTTTCCCTTTGTTATATATGATTAATAAATTAGATATTGGGTAGGTTTGTTATATATTATATAATTTCTAATAATTATTTGGCATGAATGCTCAATAACGAAATACATTTAACGTAAAAGAAAGATAAAAGGAAGAATGATAAACAAGGGAAGAAAATAATCACCATAATTTATTACACAAGTACTTCGTAAACGTAAAAGACACGTAAATATAAAAACAAATGCAATCACACAAGAGAAAGGAAAACATATATGAATAATAATTTAGTTTACTGACGCATTAAACTCATAACTTTGATATAAAGTATCAAGTTAAATTTATGAAGTTTTTCTCTTTTTTTTTTTTTTCTTCTATATAAAGCTCATTAATTTTTTTATTATTAATGATATATATATATGATCAAGAAGTAGCATTAATAGCAAGTTTCATTCCCATTTGACAATGGCCAGGACGGCTGCAGATATAATAATTCATGCCCTCAACAAGCTTGATTTGATCCTTTCCTGAACGATGAACAGTTGCTTCTATCGGATGGGTCAAACACCAATTGTAACCCACTTTGTCAACTACTACCACATTGTGCATCGACGGGTTGTAGCTGAATGCTGCATTTTTTAAACATACAAATTAATTAACAATGCTTTTAATACTATATATTTATAAGTAAATTTATTTCTTTAAATTAACATGGAAGACATTAAACAGTCAACACCAATTATGATCCAATGCCATGAAAATTCAGAAAAGAAAAGGCAAATACCAAGAATATCTCCAGCATGAAAGTTCTTTCCAATGGGCCAAGAGGAGACATTAAAGGTCCAACCAAGCTCTTCTCCAACATTGTAAATGGTTGCATAACCCATCTTCAATTGTTGCAGCAACAACAAACAAAACACCACTTTCCCCACCATTGAACAGCCTCTTATTCCCTCACCCATTTCTTATCTATCTCTCTAAATATAAATAGGTTGTTCAATCAATTGTTTGTTGTGGAGATTCAGATTATTGTTATTGTCTCCTTTTATAGCTCCAACCTCCCTTTGAAAATTGTGGCTCATATATGTATTAATTACGAATCAATATTTTTGAAAACAAATTGTTTCAAGTTTGGTAAATTTGCACTCATCACTTCACATTCCATTCACATTCTATTCTTTTCTTTCTTTCTTTTTTTCTTTTTCTTTTCTTCTTCCTTTTCTAGGTTTTTGACTCTTTAAACAAATTATGAGTAGGTGATTTTGACAATAAGGATTCTTTTGAGTTGAATTATCTCCTACTAGAGGAATGTTCTTAATGAAAATTGACTCAACAACCCACTATTTATAAGGTATGTGCCAAATATTTCAATAACTAACCTCTTAAAAGTTTTCCTACCACTGCCAAACGCACAATCTCAATATATATAATTTTATTTGCATGTTTGAAGACATTAAAAGATGAAATTTTATTTACTCTTTTTTATTTCAAGTAAGATCTGTTAGGTTAATGAAGAAAAATATAATATTTCTTTTGTAGGCATACATGAATCAAAATTAAGTTTTATTTCAAAAAGCTAAGTTTTATAGTAAAGTAACGTTTTATAAATTACATAATTAGCGATAATAAATATGTAATTGATGACGTATTTATAGTGTGCTACAAATATATATACTCATTGATGTGTTTCCTTAACTTACTCTTAATTAAGTTAGCATGGGGCATGAATTGGTTTCCAAGTTGGAGGATAATTAGCTTGAAGAGCAGTATGTATATACGTGTAGCCCAGGCTAGGTTGCATCTAAGTTTCATACTCTCGTACCCGTTTTATACATATATAATTACTTTTTTATACATTTATTCCTATATTGAAAAAGCTGTATTTGTCCTTATATCTTTTCTTCAAGGGTTTTGTCCCTTTAGAACACTTATCCCTATATTAAAAGGATACTGTTTGTCTTTTTATCTTTTATCCTTGGTATTGAGAAAGTACATTTTTTGTTCTCACCCTTATATAAAATACATGTTCTTGTACGTACTCACAAATCAGAAATAATTAAATAACGACTTAGTTTTGTTGTTTGACTAACGTGATCTTCCTCAATGGCTTCTTCATCTTCTTCTCCAATGGCATCTTCCTCATCTCAGTCTAATCCAGCAGTCTCCATATCCCTAAATTTTTGGTTTACTCTCCAATCTTTGCAATTTAGTCCCTGTTCCGCTTGACTCCATCAACCATGTATAATGGAGGTGGCCGTATTTTGTGTCCACGTCTTGTTCGGTCATTTGAATAGTACTACCGCCACATGTCTGTAACGCTTTAAAAAAGTTAAAATTTAAAATACTATAGGCTTAGCAGTCACCACCTATCTTTTGTTTTACAGTGTGATGAAGATTTAGTTTTAAAAAATGTGGTCTTAAAAAATTAGAGTCAAGTTCGAGAGTCGTTTGTGTGGGGGAGAATGTATTAACACCCATAAAAAAATGGTACCCAATGTATTTTCTTTTATTTTTCCTAAAAAACTTAAAGTTGAAAATGTTATCTGAAAAATTATATTTTAAAACAATGTTTTATTTTACGTCTCATTATTTATTAACAGTCCCATTTAAAATAAATGGAAGAAATTTGATCGAGAAAATGAAAAATTGTTACTATTTGTTAAAATATGTCACAAAGAAAACCTTTTGAAATATTTTTTTAAAACATTAATTAAATTCCTTTTCTTCAGGGTTATTTAAAGTCTTGAGAAAAACATTAGTTAAGAAATCCTTCGAAATATAGGTAACTTTTTTAATGCTTGATAACGCAACAAAGACGTAATTTTAAATAAAATTAAAAGAATTTAGGAAAGATTTAAAAATTTGGAGAAACATAAATTAGAAAATGCATATAAATTTAGATACTACAATAAAAATGGTCTACGATAACAGTTATTTACAGTCATAGTATTGGGAGTCATGGAAAGTCCTTCCATGACAGTTTTTGAAAATTGTCGCAATAAATTTTTTCATGACAGAAAATAAATGTCGATAATTATTATTTTATAACAACAAATAACTGTCATCATTTGTGTATTAACGATAGTTAAAAAAATGTCACTAATTCGTTTATTATGACATTTTTTAAATGTCAATGATATGTCAACCATGACAATTCTTTTAAAAATAAATGTCATCTTTTCGAAATTGATGACAATTTTTTTCGTGACAATTTTTTTTAGAAAATTAAATGTCATTATTTTGCTATTGTCGACAATTTTTTCCCGTCAAATATAGGGCAATCTAGACATTTTTTTATAACAAAAATGTCATTTTTTTTAATATTATGACATTTATTTTCTGTTGCAAATTTCTCAATTAGTACCGTTTTTCCATGTTCTTTTGTCGCTCCGTTATTACACGAACCATTTGAATGACAATAATGTTATAATACATAAGACCCATATAGAAATAAATGGTCGATACTTTAATATAGATACGCTATAATACACTTTATAACATTCGTACATTTTCAATCAAGTTTAAACAATTTACAAGTATGAAATTACAGTCCTTAATCAAAACCACTGTAAATACCATCATTATACATATAAGATGATTTTCTGTACAAGCATAAACAACCAATCGGTAATCCTTCACATCCGAAAATATTTTTTGGTGCTTGAACCATGGTCAAGTCCTTCATTTCTAAAAGCAGCCAGTGTATTTTGATGACACTGATTAGCTTCTTTGAAGGAAATTTCATGAACTTTGTTGGCTCCATTAGAACCTATAAAGACAACATGAATATAAGGAAGTAAATATTATGGTTGTGCATACCAAAAAATAGAATACAATCTGCATACTAATCTTCCATCTTCATCTCTAAAAGCACCCCACAAAAACAGAATTGCCTTCTTTAATTGATATCACAACTTCAGTCCTTGAATATTTACCTCAGACCAATGGAGCCAATGGATATTTAAGGCATAAACAACTCAACTCACCCACCACCATACACCACACTCTTTTAACTATTCAATAGTGTAAGTCATTAAGAAATGCTTAGAGGTTGGAGATGAGTCTACCAACAATAATACAAAAAAAAAAAAATCAGAGAGGACTTTAGGAAATTAGATTTGACATTCTCAACTAAAATCCTTAGTATAAAATGGGTTTGACCGGACATACAACCAAGTTAGATAACATCTTGTAGATAATGGGTGAACTTGACCATTAAAACTATGTGCTAATTACTATTAATTTCCTCGATATGTTCCTTCCCTCAACTGATAACATATTTCCCATATTATCTGCTTACCCTCCAAAGTTAAAAAATTTTAATATACAACAATGTCAAACCAAATGACAGTGCATAAATAATAGAACCTATCAGATAACATATTTGAAAAATGCAATAGAGGTGGGCTAGAGAAAGTATATAAAGAAAGTGTAGCTAATATGGAGTAAGAGAAAGATTCTCAAACAAGTTGTAATATATACCTTTGTAACATAATAGTAAGTCTTTGCAGCTTCCCATATCATCGGCATATTCTCTATCATTGTAGAAAAAGTGAAACTGCAGAAAAAGAATGTAGTGAGGTATTCATCTTTGAGCACAACAAAAATATGGTATTTTGTAGGGAAAGACATCATAACAAGTACATAAGATTAACTTTCAGCTAGGTATAAAAACTTCAGTAATCACTCTTGTCTTATAAGTGGGTTCTACACCTACAGGGAAAAATGATAAACACTTCTCCACTGAACAACATTTTCGACACCTACCAAACTGAGAAGAACACGGTTAAACTTTAATTGAGAGTACTTGAAACTAATATGACGTTATGAATTCATCAAGTTTTTGAGTGACAAAAGTTCATTTTAATATGATTTTTCTACAATTTCTAAGAGACTTGTACTAGCATAATAGCTCTATTTGACTCTTGTACCACTAAAAGGAGGATCAAAATATCATCAAAGAAGCTTATGTAAAATAGTTTTAAGCATGATATGTTGAACACACAAAATGGTGGATATAATAAAGCAGAAACTTTTGAAATTCTTCACCAGCAAGGGCTTACCACAAACTAGATAATTAAAAATAGATTATCACTCTTCATTGTAAAAGTGTGTACAATACAATTCTCCATTCACACCAAGTAAGGATGGGAAATACATTACCAAGAATTAGACAATTGAAAAAAAAAAGGAAAAAAAGGAAAAAAATGAGAGAGTGGAAAGTAAAATATGAATAAACCTGAGGTACACAAGGTTAATGTTAATGTTAGTCCATCCACAAGGTTAATGTTTGTCCATCCTTAATGGAAAATCCTAAAACTGACATTTCTTAGTTAATGGTAGAGACAAAATCAAAAATATGACTTAAGTTAATATTGCAACTTAAGTTAGTTGACCTATGCTCATTTTACTACTAGCTTGATATCATTCTCATGGATTGATGTATTTTCTAATAATTGAAGAATCTTTTATGAGCTTGAAAGTTACTAGCTATCAAACCTTCTAAAAAAGAGTGTATAAAGGTATGCGAACAAGAACAAACTATACACTATTCAAACAATAAAACCACAAGGACGCTGTTGGATCGGTATGGCAACCCTAGAGGGGGGTGAATAGGGTTTAAATAAATTTTTTGACAAATAAAAAGTAAAATCAACTAATTAGATACTTTTTAAATTTAAATAAAGAACTTTGTAAACTTTGTTAAATAACAAAATTGATAAAAATATATGAATGGAAGTATGCAATCAAACTCAACCAATAAGAGTATGTAACTAAAATTAAATTAAAAAATAATTAGAAAAGAGTTAGAGAATAAGATACCGTAATTTTATAGTGGTTCGGTTAAACTCAACCTACATCCACTTTTCCAAGCACCTCTTGGGATTTTGATTGAAAATCTTCTTTGGACTCTTTCCACGGATTTGAGCCGAACCGATTCTTGCTCCTTTTTCGGGTTCAAGAGTAAACCCGATCCTTTCCACGGGTTAGGATCCAACTGTTACAATATGTTGAAGTTTTTAAATCACACAAAAAGAAAAGTCTCTAAAAGAGTGAGTATACAATTTGAAGCTCACAAATTTAATCCTCACAATACAATAAGAAGCTCTCAAGAATAAGATGAAAAGAATAAAAATTGGAAGCTTTAGAGAGAATAACAATGTTGGCTTTTTGCTTGAGGATTGTAAAAATTTAATGATCTTGTCTTTTAAAATTTGGGAAAAGTGAAGTATTTAAAAAAAGGAAAGATAAATTCAAAATCATTTTAGGTCATTAGATATAAGTAAAAGAAAAATGAATGGTTGAGATTTAAACTTAATTAGCCGTTAGACACAATACAAATAATAATATAATAATATATCTTTTCAAAATATTTTGTTTAAAAAGAAACCAATAAACCAACTTCACCATCTTTTAAAAAAACTAACCGTAAGACACGAGGAAAAATAATAATATTAAAGTCATTTTCTTTTTAAATTTATTTTCTTTATAAAAGCCAATAAAACATAACAAAAAGCCACATTTGTTACTCCTTCATTGCTTCGAGTGGCTTTCTCTAATTGGTTCAAATTGAATGTTTGGTCGCCACGTCACCATCTCAGGTATTTTTCCGTTAAGCTTCTTTTAGCAATATTTTCTTCATTTGAACTTCGATTTGGGTGATTCAAGAGGCGTTAGAATCATTTTTCCAAGCTCTACGATATGGTCTATTCAAATTAATAAAATTGTCAATAAACAAAAATCAGATTTGTTATCATCAAAACATAAATTAATTGAATAATTAAAATAAATTAATTTGAGATTAAGGGCAAAAAAGCCAACAGACGCAAACAAAGAATTACATTGTGCAGTTAATTGATTGCAAGAAGATCCATATTCCAATGCAGTACCATCTGATCAACTACAAGCATAGTCTACACTATCAGCCAAACCTTCCAATCATGAAAACATGAAGAAAAGCTACCTACAAAATGTTTTTCCAAATTTACATATTAAGGGTTGCAAGCCGATGAAAAAGAGAAAAATAAAGCTTCGGAAACTTTCCAATATAAGTCTAACAACATTCGATGGTCATGGAGTTCAATAACATAATAATGAAATTTAGCCACTGCCTTTGCAACAATCCATACTAAATCATAGCAAAAAATCAAGGCAAATATTTAAAATAATGCATGGAAATACCTAGGCATAATTTTACAGCAAACTTATCCAAAAGAAGTAAAACTTGCAGAAACTATAATCGAATTCAATTTATCTAGGCAGAATTCAGTACAATATACAAAGATAAATAATTCTTTGACTCATCACACCAACATACCTCATACTTAATCTTGGGAAAATACCAGGAAAACAGAATACAATCTGCATACCAATCTTCGATCTTCATCTCTAAAAACACTCCCACAAAAACAGAATGCAATCTCAATCACACACAGCCTTGAAAATTACAACACCCCTATATCAAATCTCATAAAAAAAAATCAAGAATTTTCAAAACATTATCAAACACCCTCCAACAGAACCAATCCTCTACCAACAAAACCATCTCCAAAATACGTCCATCACAGATCACGAATGAATTCATCTACCATGGATTGATTATTTTCACCTTTCAATTAGATATCCAGATTTAAGGAAGAGCAATTGTTTTGTTACAGTGTGATGTATGCCCACTTCTTTCTTCATATTGCCATTGACATTCAAAGATAAATCTCATTAATTTGAAGATGAAGTAACAGAGAACTTTATACTTCTTGTCTGCCATAGAACAAATATACATGATTTTTATATTTAAAATGGGATATTGAATTCAAAAACGTTGATGATCCAATATTAGGTTTATAATTTTCCTATATAGAAGTCCTTAGAGTAGAGAATATGCAATGCATTATCAACTATTATACAATAATGCAAATTAAATTAAATTAAGTGGCTAACCATAACAATATTTTCAAAAAACAAAGCAAATTAAATTTTGACTAGTTTCAATATGTTTCTTTAGTAAAATAATTGGGGACACAAGCGAAAATAAAATTACTATGAAATGGGGCTAAAATTATATTGATGAAATTTTTTGTCGCACAATTTATTCTTGTATTTTAGGATGACGAGGAAAGGAAGTTGATCTTTGTTACAAGGAGTTCGTACTAGTCAGGAACTGTGATTTTCCAAAAGAGTACAAGTTTAGTCAGAAACTGAGATTTTCCAAGAGAGTACAAGTTTAGTCAGGAATTGCGCCTAATTCAACCTACATCTCAGTCATCCACAAGCTTAAAAACATTATTTTTCTCTCTCAAGCATTTTCGCAAACACCTTCCGTACTAAAACAAATTTCTCCACTAAACACCCACTCTCTAACTTTCAAAGATTCCTTGATCTACCATAAACAATACGATTATTAAGATTTTATGAGAAAATAATCAGAGACATAGATCACATATATATGGGGAGCGGGTGAATGTAAAGGTGAGAAACTATTCATAAATGGTTTTGTTCCATTTCTTACCCCCTACTAATTAAAATCAGAAAAAGGAAAGACACAAAAGTGAAAGGTATTAAACACTAACTTGCCTTCGAAATATTTAAAAAGAGTATGGGTCACAAGTCTGGGTCGTTGTCGATTAGAAAACAAGTGTGGATCGTTGTCTTCGAAACGTTTAGATTCAACATTATTGTAGGTCTCCGTCCAATGTGTCTCCATCGCAGTGGATCTCCGTCACCGTGGGTCTCCGTCGTTGAGAAGAAAGTTCATGAAGATGGAGAAGAATGAGATTGAGGTTGAGTTTTTTGGGTTCGATAAAGGAAGAAAGGGGAAATAAAAGTAAGTTTATATTTTAATAATTTTTAATGAAAAATTGGAGAGAAATTAAGGGGAAAAATATTTTAATAATTTTTAATGAAAATTATATTTTATTTTTTATATTTAATGACATTTAAAAACTGTCATAGATTTATGACAGTTAAAAACTGTCATAAATTCTTCGAATCCTAAAAATTTCGTCTTTTTCCACCAAAAACGCGAATTTTGACATTTTGTTATAGTTTTTTCTTTTCTCTTTCCAATTTGGAATATATGTAACTGTCAGAGTAGGTAGGTTTTGTTGTAATGAGGAAGTGTAATAATGAATTAAATAAATAAACCAGATATGAAATTAAAGTTTTAATAAAGAAAATGATTCGAGATCGATCTCGGAATTTCAGAGAATTGACTTTCACATCTCAACCGTCCTAGAAAACTGGGCTCTCAAATTTTCTAAATTTCATCGTCAAAATTTGTATGTAAATAATATGCTTGTTAGAAAGATAAAAACAATTTAAAAGTCTTGAAATTAATGCAAAATCTATAGTATGTATAAAAGGATGGTAATGGAGAAACTTTTAAAACCCATTTTACCCTTTCATTATAACTTTTTTTTAGTCTTGTTTTATTGACAATTTTGTCATTCACCTCTTATTATAACTTTTTTTTCAAAAATTTAAAAATTCCTCTCCAATTAATTATTTCATTTAAATTTATTCAAATTCATTCACATTCCTCCCTCTCCTTTAATCTTTAATCTTTTATCTCCCAACTATTCATATTCTCCTCTCATATTAATTTCTTTTTATCTCTTTTAATATTTTCAAATTCTTCCTTTTGAAATTTTTGGGTCTAAATATCTCATTCTTTTTTCATTCATGTTTACAAGTCACAACAAAATGTCAATAGTGAACAAAAAATCAAATCATGTTTTTCTATTCTATTCTCTTTTTTTTTTTGTCTATTTTTTGTTGTAATAAATTGTTATTATTTGTGTTTCTTCATTCATGAATGCATCATGAGTGGATGCATCACTTCATGAAAAATACTAATAACTAAATTACAAAAAAAAAAAAAACGAAATGACTTTTCGAATGGCCACAAATAAGTTCTATAAATAAGATATTTTTCTATTTGGTTGAAAGTAGATCATTTTTCTATAATCATTTATCTTCTTTAAAAAGAATTGCTTTGCATTATTCACAATCTTGACGTTTGGTTGATCCACAAAGTTTCGTTCATTAATCTTCTAAATGGGGTGCTATCTCTTAGAATAAAAGTGAGTAAATTTGTCTTTAAGAAGACAACGTGAATTCGTTGAGCTCGGATCTATAATACATATATTATTCTCTGTTTGTTGTGATAATAATAGTAATAACAATCTTAAGACAAATCTAGATTTTTTATAAAAAAAATTGATTTGCGAGTTGGGCTCATGAGCCCACTAAATTCCACTAATAATTAGTGAAATTATCCAACAAAATATTAGATTTTTCCACTAACTTTAGCCCAAAGACAACATGGTCAGTGACCATTGAAGTCAAAGTCAAACTTTGACTTTTCAAATCAAAAATCAATATTTTGGCTTTTTATCATTTTGTTGCTCTTTCTCCTCGTTTAATCTCTCCTTCTATCTTTTGTATTTTTCTCTTTATCCATTGCCTCTACAAAGGGCTTCTCATCATTAATAATAAATCAAGAGAGAGACTTCATTTATCCAGTGTGTAAAATGGTGTCAGATGTAAAACCTTGCCCACTCTAAAAAACCCAATTTTTCCTCCTCTTCCACCATCACCCTTCCTGAAACCCCACCAAAAATTTCCTCTGGCTCCCAATCAAACAACTCCAACACGATCCCCTCCAGTTTATCTTCAGCTCCCGCACCGATCTCCTCTAAATTCGGCAGTTCTTGAGCAATATACCAATCCCTATTTCCTCCACCCTTCCGACAATACCAATCTTTAATTGTAATTCTCTCAAACCCACTCACAAAAAATGATCAAACTACACATCATGGAATCCACTTTTGATTATTGCACTTATTGTAAACAACAAGATCAGATTCATCAATGAAGACCTCCTACGGCCCACCAAATAAATGCATGCTCAACCCTTGGATCATCTGCAATGGCGTTGTCACAACTTAGATCCTCAATTCCCTACCAAAGAAATTTCTGCTACCATAAATTTCTTTGACTCTGCACACGAAGTTTGGCTACATCTTCATAATAGATACCAGCCAAAGAATCACCTAAGAATCTTCCAAATTTGTTGTGAACTTTCAAACCTAACACACAATAAAGATTTTGTATCAACTTACTTTGCAAAGATGAAGACTTTGTGGAATGAATTAGTCTCTTACCGTCTATTTTTTTTAATTTAAAAATTATCCTAACTTTGGCATACATCTCAAAATCGCATGAACCCTTTAATAACAAGAACCAATTTTAAAAAGTTATCATATTTAGTAATTCTTCATCTACCTTACTTAGTTTAACTAATAGGTTTAGTTCCTCTAACCAAACTACCTACAAAACTTTAAAAATAGTTAAATAATATTTTTGTACAGTTAGTTAATCATAAAATTAAAAAATAGTCAAATTAAGGTAAAAATTAATTTAACAATTGAATTAATTTTAAATAAGGTCGGCAAAAAATTGATAGGTACACCTATGATGCACTCTTGAGAGCATTTTAGCATGTGTGATACATTGCACGATGAAAATAGGTACGATTTTGAGCATTAAATTTTTGTTTCATCTCTCATGCACACATTTGAGTATTTATCTTGACCATCTTAGGTCTGGCATACTTGAAGTAATATTATCATGCTAAAAAAAGGTCAAAAATAAACTAACCTATGTTAGTTTCAATATAATTTAGCATGGGCTTTGAACCAGTCTTGTCTAAAATTCTGAATGAGGGCAAGATTACAGGGATAGAAAAGAATTTATTTTAAAAAAAGAAAAAAGAGAAAGCAAAAGATAAAAAGTGAAAAGGGAATAGGACTTGAAGTTGGTTTGCCTAAGTACATGAAATTGCCCCTTTGTATCAGGGAGCCAGTTGCATTTCAATCTTACTTTTTGTTAGAGTAGGGAAAAACAAATTGAGGATATTTAAATCTATTCCAGGTTTTGTTTGGACTTAAGTAAAAAGAGTTTTTTTTACTTGTTTATGCATGAATAGATCGTTTGAGGAAGAACTGTAATCTTTTGGATCAATTCATTGCTTGTGTTTTATTCTTATTGGCTATTAAGGCATGAGAAAGCATGTTAGCATCCTAGCAAGTCATCTATGTGTGACTGTGTGTTTTGCCTTGCTTAGGAAGATCAAGATAAGTTGGGGTGATCATAGTTTTTATTTTTGTTATCCATAATAAATCTCCATAAAATTAAGTACACTTACAATTTTTTATATATATACACCGTAATCTAATTTTATAAACCAAAAGTTTAATTTTACTGTCATTAATTTTAATAATATACAGAATAAAAAATGTACAAAAAGAGAAAAGAGAGTGCACAACCAGAAAACTCATTATTTTTAATGGGTACAGTTCATGGTATAAATGATGCATGAGAATAATTTATTTATATGTGTAAGCTACCAAACCTTGTTTCAAATAAAGGGTATGTTTATCTCATACTCATTTTCATTTCTCAATCCAAACGGGCTCTCGAGAGCTTACAGCCAAGATCTCATCCCTTTACGTTAAATCGGTTCATAACACAAATTATATCAAGATTATGATCAAAATCATAATTATTATTGAAGGCCACATGTTTAAGGAAGATTGTCAAAGAATGTATATATATTGTCAAACCGAGTTGAACAATATTTTTTACCCTAATTTGGCGTGGTTGTTCTAATAGTTTTCGTATGTTATGAAATTATATATTGATAGTATCCGACCAATCACACATGTGTGCGAAAAATGAAGTCCTAGTTATCAAAATAACTTAAAAGTTTATTACAATGTTTTAAATTGAATATGGAATCATAAAACTATGATGTCCATACAAATATTCAATTTTAAAAATAGACATAACTCAACTGATTACATTAAATTCATAAAAGAGATATGTAAATATTATTCTTTCAAATGCATATTCCATGGAGATTGCAAATTAAATGAAGAAATTTCGTCCCTTCACAAACTTGATTTGTCTTTTTCTGTTTGAAAAACTTTGGGACCCCTGGAGTTGTGCTCCTATGGACAAAAAGTTATGTTGTGTATGAATGTATAAGGATTCCAAAGTTTAGATCACAACTAGCCTAGTCCTAAATAATAAATAATTTTAGATCTTGTACAATAAATATTTTGTTTTTTGATTTTGAAAATTATGTTTAATATTCCACATCTAAATTTATTCCTTGTGCTATCTATTTTTATTTTACTTATGTTTTCAGAAACTTGGTCGACATTTGAAAATTAAATATATATATATATATAGATTTTAAAAAGTTTGTTTTTGAAGTTTAGAATTTGAGTGAGAATGCAATTTTTCTTCTTTAAGATTCACGCAGATCATGGTAAGAAAGTGGGAGGAAGATGGGTTTAACTTTCAAATATCAAAAACTAAAAGCGAAATGGTCGGTAAAACGAACCCTTGTTCTTTATTTATTTATTGAAAATGATTATTTTTTGAAAAATTGACAAAAAAAATTAGAAAAAAACATATCATACCATCTCTATTTTGCATATTACAAATATGATAAATATGACAAGTAATTAGATATATCATACGGTTATCAGAAGACTATTAAAGGGCTATCAAATGGCTATCTACTATTAATTTGCTATTTTTGCTATTTAGAAAATGCAGTAACATGGACAATATTATCATAACATTTTTGCTATTTTTACAAATGCCCCTACTTTTTCACAATATCTTTCTTTTATTTAAAAATTTTCTTCCACATATTTTCATTTTAAGTAATCATTATTTGAATTATTCTCGTTATATTTTAAAAAAGAAAAAAACTAAAAATGTTTTTAGATTTCAAAACTTGACTTTAAACTTTTAAAACAGGTTTGTTTTAGTGGTTGAACTTTTAAAAAACATTTATCTTGACCATTAAAATTTTCTTTTAACTTTAGAATTTGTGTATTTTAGTCTCTAGATTTGTTTGAATATTCAGATAAAATGCCAACAAACCAACCAATAAAATAGTGAAATTGTAGAGTTTTTTCATAATGGAACTTATACACCAACTTGATTATCTAAAAATACAAGTCACACTATTCTTTTTTAGAGTTGACAAAACTTAAAAGAGCTACTTGATGAAAATAAGCACTTTTTAAACGTTAGGAAGAGCTTAAGGAATAATTTAAAATCTCAATTCCAAACATGTACCACAAAATATTACCAAGTGTGTGTGACTGGCACAAAAATGCTTTTAATTAGGTAAAGAGTCAACATCGAAAGTCTAGCTTTTTGATCAAATGATAATCTCCACAACAGTGTAAATTAAACACAGCTGCATATGAACCATGTGATCATATTGGAGCACACGAACAAGCCAGCCATCAATGCACTTACAATTGAACTGCCCCTTCCCTCTCCCATATTTTTCTTTCCCTAAATTAGAGGAAAAAGAGTGAAGTTTCAAACTTAATCCAATGGTGGAAAAGTAAGTCGGGGGTAATGAAGGGCAGCTGAGATATCAAACCTTTTTCTAATAATGGAATGGGTGTATGTCTTGCGGTTCTAGTGGATCATCTCATTGGCATAAAATTACTTTTACTTTAAAAAGTGTGGGTTGTGTAATTTATCATCAACATAGAATATTGAATGTGGATTTGGTTGGGATTTACACCAGAGTGGACTCATCACTTTCATGACAAATTATATGAATCAGAAGTCCACAATATAACATGTAGTTTTCTTCTTCCTTTTTTATTTTTCTTTTGGAAAAGAGTATTCAAAGGGTCGAGAAATCACCTCTCAACTAATTAAGTTAACACCTCCTTAACGGCTTCCTAATATTCTTGTTCAAAAAATTCATTGGTAAAGCAAAAATGTATAGAAGCACAAAGGTTCAAAGTTCGTTCAAGAACAAACGAGAGAAAAGAGTCTTCAAACTAAGAGCATGTCGTAATTATATAAGAAGATTTGATCTATATTACTCCGAATGGACAACAAGGTTTAGCAAATATTCTCTTAAGTTTACTTGATGGCTTTTCTTCGTATCCAAAAGATTTTCTAATACCTTCCAGCTAAAGCGCCAAAAGTAGGCTCCGATCAAATTGGTATATTATAGTTATTTTTATGAATTTGTAATTTGGTGATCTTTTTTTTCTCGTGGATTTGAAGATGGTGTACTTGAAGAGTTATGTTAGAAGGCGCATTTATTTTTTAATCATATATCAGGATGATCTCGTAATCGAATTGTTTTTATAAACATGGATATAGTAACTTTTTTTTATTTGAGTAGGAGGGATTCTTTTTTATCTTTTTGAGAAAATATGTGTTGGACTCAAAGTTGCAAGAAGTCTAGGTAATTGTTAATCTTACCATCTTCTCTAACTGTGAATCTCTTGTCCATGCTCTTAACGTTGGATGCCCAATTTTCTTGAAACATCAAAATATCGTGGCTACGATGTTTCTAATTTTCTTATCTTAACTAGCTTGTCAAGGTGTGACAATTGATTTTCTAAACGCCTTTTTTTCATAAAAAAGAATACATGTTTATGTTTAAATCTCATATCAAGTAAATTGAAAATTCTTCCCATTTGATTGTTGACTTGGTAATTTAGGATTCATTATTACAACTAAGTTTGCTATGGTTTTCCTCTTTCTAAACAAAATGTTTAAAAATTCACAATCAATAATATTATTTTAATTTTCAAGAGAATACTCAAAGATCAAATGATGTTCAAAGTAGCACCAAGTTTCAACTAGATTAACAAAACTCAAACATCTCACATATTTTGAAATTGAAAGAAAACAAGAGAAAAGAGCTTGAAACAAAATAAACAATCTAGATATCAAAAGTCTTCCATAGCAAAATATAGACTTAATACTCGGTATTGATTTTCTTAAATCTTTAAATAGATTTTTGTAAGTGCGAAAAAGAATGTTTTATAAATACTTAGAAAGTCAATCCAAACACACGTGATATGGAAAAATATGAAAATTAAGTTGAGGATTTAGTACAACCAAATTTCTTACTGAAAACATTTTTTTCTCTCAAATTTGGCTTGAAACGACTCACGTGTTATTGCCCATACTTAATTTTATGCTTTGTTTCACCTTAAAAAGTTTGAGACCAGATTTTTTATCTTCATTTGTGTCTGTGTGTGTATATATATCCATGACATTCCTTAATTTATGTATTTTAAATGCCCAAATTTGATCTTCCTAACTTCCAAATATAAGATTGAAAATTTAATTGATAGTTTATAGTTTATATATGGTTAACTTTATCCAACTTTATTGTTTAGTGTGTATATATATATTTGTTTATACTTAAATTATCTTTTTGCTTAATTAGGCTATACATTATATATATATATAGAACTTTTCTTTGTTTATACTTAAATTAATTATCTCTTTTGTTTAATGAAGTTCCTTTGATGGAATTGAAGATCCTTTTCGGAGTAAATAAGATGTTTTCGTGATTTTCATTGTAAAAGTGTAGTCAACATAATCATTATACAATCATAACAAGGTATAGCACACATTTATTTTATTTTCAATTATTGATATACGTTATAAGGAGGTAAGTTCAACCGCCATTTAAAAGATAGATATTATACCTTTCCTATCCATTCAAAATCATTATACTTTTGAAATAACAAAGTTGAGTTCATCTTCTTTCACTATAAGAAGAAGTAGAACAAAAGTAGTCATAGAAGAAGTAGAAGTTGGTGTATTTAATTTTATTCCATACGGTACATGTGAAGCAAAAACATTCTCACAAACAAACTAAAACTCAAAGCAAACTAATTAGCACACACTTTAAACTAGAAAAAGAGTACTCAATATTATTCCATTAGAGTTGTCTAAATCATCAACCAAACTTAATATGATTAAGCATTAGTAATCAATAAACTTAATCATAATTAAAATTTGATCCAAAAAATAGACAAAACTCTTAGATGAGATGGTAAATATATATAGGAATTAGGGATATTTTAATTAAATTGCATTAACGGCAATCTTCATTCCACCTTGACAATGGCCAGGAATATTGCAAATGAAGAAATTTTGTCCCTTCACAAGCTTGATTTGATCTTTTCCTGTCTGAAAAACTTTGGAACCTCTTGGAGTAATGCACCTACTGTAACCCAATCTGTTCACACCCACCACATTGTGTGCTGATGGGCTGTAGTTGAATACTGTTACAAACCAAAACCAAATATCATTTCTTGTAACAAATAACCTATTCAATCTCCAATAATTAAAATAATACTAATAATGATTCTTACTTTATACCTCTACTTTACTTTCGTTTGGTTTAGTCTAGTCGACTTATACACAAAAGTTTCTATATTCAAATCCTTTGTACTACCGTTTTTATGATCATTAATCCTTTCTCTTACCATATTGTGAGTGCTATCGATGTGTCAATCTAGTTGAAATCTATAATTTGATGGACTTATCGATCTTTTAACATTTACAAATTCTTTTTTTTTCTAAAAAAATCTTATTTGGTCTCTTTTTTTCTTACCTAAAATAATTGTTTGAAAAGACCATCAGATGATATGATATTAAAACTATTGAGTGAATTCCTAATTTAAATAGTATCAAAACAAAAAGTTCATAATATCATTTTCTTTTCAATTCATTTGATTTTCTACTTTTTGTGTGTCTTATACATATTTTTGTGTGTCTTATACATATTTCAAGTCCGTACGTGACAAAAAGTAAAAGTGTTTATTAAGTGATATATATAATATTGTTTCTTTAATTATTTTAGCTTTGAAAATAAGAAATAATTAATTAACCACTCATTACTAATTTTTTTAGGAATAAGTGGGGTTATATTGGGTAAACATGGCCTAAATATGGCTAATTTCTTTCTCTTTTCATTTAAAATTTCTCTGCTGCTATTTAATAAAATTAGAGACTAAAAATATTTATTTTGAATTCGCTCGTGAGTAAAATTTAAGGGATTAAAAAAATAATTTTACTATAACTTTTATCACAGGATAGTCTTCGAAAGGAAAAACATTTCTCAGTAAAATTAGTCGTACCAATAATATTATGTTTAAGCATATGAGTAGGGTATTTAGGAGCTTTTCAAAATGACTTTTCAAATGTTTAAAAATAGTAAAGTTACCAAGTGTATCTCCGGCGCGAAAACGCTTTCCCTTGGGCCAAGAGGCAACATTGAAGGTCCAGCCTTGAGCACCTCCAACAGTATAGACTGCAGCATGAGCCATGTGAGAATATTGAAGCATCAACAACATACAAACCATCACAACACACACCATTGCACTGCCTCTTCCCTCACCCATTCTTCTTCTAAATTTTCTCAAACAAAAATGTAACAAAGGGCTAAAGGTTTTAAAAAGAGAGAGTAGTGTTTGGAATGATGTGGTGAATTATGTTGATGGAAATAATGGATGAGAAGGGGTCACCCTTTTTATATATAATAAATGGGGAGATGGGGTTTTGGAGAGATCATCAAAAGAGCACAAGACTTTATATTATAAAATTTATGGGTCCATGAAATTATGATGAACATGGAAAAAAAAAAATTTGAATGTGGGTTTGGTAGGTTTTCATCAAGTGGAGGACTCACCTAGCTTTTTCATTCATCCATAATGGTGTATACATGTGTAATTGATCCTCTGGTAGAATAGTATTCCATTTTCAAAATCATATTTTATCTATTCAACTATGTTCATAAATAATACCTTAGTGTAGGCGATTAAATTTATTTTACTACGATCAATAAAGGATTTATATGCATGGATTTGATTTGTAAGCTAGAAATAGACTTTTGTTACTAAAATACCTAAACTTATAAAAGAATGGGTGATTTTTAGCTCTTTCATCTTTATAATTAACTAGGAAATAATCACTATTATATATGGAAAATAGGGTGAGAGGAGAACACATTAGACTAGGAGCATAACTTGGTATCATTCGTACGATGGTGAGAGATATAACGAGGATACTATAAATGTGTTAGCATAATTAAGATGTTTAGGTGCACCTACTATTCTCTTTTTCATTTGGTATCTTATTTTTTTAAAACAAATCAATTACTTACTCTTAGCTTGGATTTTCGACGATATCTCTTTTGCGTTATTTCATTAGATATTATAATTTTGGACAAAATTAACCTTTATATATATATATATAAAGTAAATAAATAAATAAAGGATCTTAATCTTATTTTACAAAAGATCATAATCTTATTTTGTTTTCTTTTTACTCATGAATGAATGGAATTTGTACTATGGTCATTTGAATTTTGAAAATAAAACAATTTTGGAAAAAAAAGCATTTAAGCAGAATGAATATGGTTATAATATTATATATATTTAAGGTGATACAAACATTTTAGCCATATTTATGTGTAGTATATCATCCCATATGTGTTAAAAGAAACTCTATGATAAATTACTGTACGCATTGATAGTAACACATATAATTTAACAACCTAAATTCCTACTCACCAAAATTAAATTAATCTATTAACTGCAACTCTTTTTTTTTCTATAGACAAATGGGTATAAGAATTTAAACCATACAAACTTTTTAATTCTCAACAAACAATGACAATCCAACTAAAGCTTTTTTTTTATCATTCATTTCAAACACTTTATATAGTCTTCCATATAACTAAGAGATCGATCTCTAAAGACTTTTTCTTTTCTTTTTTTTTTCAATTTGACATATTTGAGAGTGAAATTGCATCACATAACACAAAAATTTATAGAGAAAAAACAACTCATACCACATCTTTTTTGCATATTGCGAATATAGTAAATATGACACGTAATTAATGATGTCAAACAACTATTAGAGGATTATTCACTTTTAAATTTGCTACTTTTGTAATTTAAAAAATAGTAACGTTGGTTCTATTATCATAAAATATTTTGCTATTTTTGGAAGTACCATTATTTGAAATAGTAAGCATATATAATTTATATTTATGAATAGTAATTAAACTAGAAATTGTACAAACTTATAATCTAATGCATCCGGTGTGTATATATGTATGTAAAAGATGAGACATAATGGAAGTGATTGTGAAAGTGTGAAAATATAAAGTATAGTAGTAGTAACTTTATAATGACTGTTGAACATAACTCCTTAAATTATGATCAAAATTATTTTATTTTTCTCATTCCATTGACTCTAGCTAATTCTAAGACTATACTGATATTCCAATTAAATTGAATGGAGAATTAGACTTAAAGTGGACTCCAATAACCCACTTGGCCCCAATAGAGATAAGTAAATGTAACTCCCCACCACCGTGAATATGTAGCAATTTGGTCATAATGGATTGAAAAATGTTGGGGGTTGGCCAGAGATTATATTCCATGATATCTTCAAATCTTAAAAAAACGCTTTAACATTTTATTTTGAATTTTTTATACATTTAAAAATATATTTCAAAATATATACAATATTAGAGCAATGAGAAGCTACTAAACTATGACGTTGCTAAGTAATCTTTTTACCTCAAACACGATATTGTAATACATACTCCAAATTATGTTTTTTTTTGTAAGAATACAAAACAATTTTTGTTAGTTTTAAAAGTATTTTTAACAACCAAGTTGTTCATAAGATAGGTATAGGTAAGTAGATGGAGATCCAAAAATTTTGTTAGGGAAAACTTGATAGTTATGCAAAAGTGGAACTTTTTAAACTTAGTGTGATAGAACTCATTCAAATTAAAGGCAAAAAGAATGGGTAGACATGCATGTTGAAAGTTCAAAGTTGAAAGTCAACAACAACCCATTAAAAGAAAGCATATTTAAAACTAATGAGTCGCATTTAAAGGTGAAGTGAAGGGGACGGTGTTTTCAAAGTCAAAAACAACTGCAATGGAAGAGGGCATAAATTTAGGGGGGGAAATTTGTGCATTTCCAAACACCACAACTGCAACTCACCCTAATCTTCAATTACGAACAAACAAACAAATGGTTGAAAATTGACCAAACTACTCTATTTCGGTTTAGATCGACTACCGACATTTTTTTAAATATTAAAATTTTTCAACAAATGCAATCTTTTTTGGTATTTTTATCCGTTTTTTCAACTACTTTCAGTCAATTTTCACCACGTACCACACCTTACTCTGGTGATCAATGTCTTCCATGAATGGGGCATAAGGTATAGGAAACCACAATTTGGCCCAAAAAGGAGATCTCATCCATATGATCAAGCGGTACTAAGAAAACGACCTAATTAGTCAGCAAAAATTGATTTGAACTCCTTTTTTAATCTACCCAAGAAGACACTACTACACTTCCCACCTAAATAAATATCCCAACTTTTGTTTGCCCCATCAACTCAAGTGGGTGTAAACTCAATAACTTCATCTTTATCTTTCTCTATTTTTAAATATTCGTCCACTAACTCTATCTTACAAACCCTACACCTCACACTTCACAACTTCTTTACATTCACTCTAACTCAACCTACCATTTTAAACACATACACATCAATCAAAGGATTTGTCTATGTCACACCTTTCTAGTGTAGTTGTCACAACGTGATTGCTACATGAAGCGGTCAACTTTCTCGATTATTTAATCTTAATAAATAAATAAGTTCTAAGTTGCTACCGACTCTATTAAAATGTGATTGGTCATCAAAAAAAAATTAAAAAAATTGGTCTACATAAATCTAGACAGAAAAGGTGTTAACACCCTACAACATCACAAAACAAAATTTTTTATTTAGGTTTTTTAATGTCTCGTGGTTGTCAATTCACATTTAAGGAAAAAAAGTTAAGCATGAATTGGTAATTATATGGATAGCATAGAAGCCATTAAAAATTGTTTTATTTTGATTTTAAAGAATAAATCACCTCTGTAATATAAAAATATCAAACTCTGATATTTTATACTTCATCCTAAACTTTTAACGAAAAATTGCATATAACGAAAGAATTAATAAATTTGAAAGAAAAAGCTACTCAATTTCATTTAAAATATAGATTTGTTTATATTTTTTAAAGATGGTTTATTAATTAAATTTTAAATAGAGCAATTGTATGTATTTATAAAATTTAAATTATAAAATCCATAAAAAAACATTACTTCCCCCTCACTTATGAAATTAGAAAATAAAGAAATAATAATAATAATAACAAAAACTAACAACAACCTAAACTAAACATTTATCTCTACTCATTTTTAGAGAAAAACAAAAGAATTTAAATGCTTTTTTTTTTTTTTGGCATCCTAAAACAGATATACATGACAATTTATTTATTTATTTTTTATCCTTAAAGTACATATATACCAATGGATCAAAATTGAAGGTTATATAATTATGATACTAATAAAGGACTCCACAAACAAGAATAAAGAAAGAAAAGAATTAGCAAAAGAGAGGGTGAAAGTGAAACACACCTTGATCATAACCAATTAAATCTAATCAATTAAACTAAAATCAGCAAAAACAAAAATCAACTAAAATAAAACCATCTAATAAATTTAAAGTCATATTAAACGTTAAATCTAATAAATTTGAAGCCACCCTAAACTCAATTCAAACAAAACAAATCTGACCAATACACAAAAGTCACCAAATTATTAGAATCAAGATCCAATTGGGAAAAGAAAAAGGCAAGTACTTTGAGACCTTAATTTGGAGAAAAAGTTTCGGTTGCTTTTTCAACCCTCTCAATTGACAACAAATTGAGCATATGAGAAGATTTTTTTTACCCTAAAAAAAGAAAATCTCATAAAATTTTATCTCTTTAATTTCTCTTGGGATCTTTTGATAGGGCAATGAGTTTTAGAATGGAGAAGTGGGAGAGTTGTGAAGAGGGAAAGGGAAAAATTTGTGGGAGAGAAAATTGAGAGAGTTGTGGAGGAAGTAGGGAGGGGAAACTTGAGATTGGTATTTTTTCTTGTTTTTTTTTTTTAAAAAAAAGTTAAATTCAAATCCTATTTTCTTTTGTAAAATTAAAATAAAGTATATAAATTTTTAAAAAGTAAATAAAATAAATATCTACAACTTTCCTTCTTTATCCATCCTCAATAAGGATGGACAAATGAAATAGATAAGGTATTTGGGCGGATTGTTTTACTATTATTATTTAGAGAGAGTAAAGATATCAGCATTCGCTCTAGGGCTAGGTTTGATAAACAAAGGACGTGTGAAACAGGCTTCAACTTCAAATCTAGGCACAATTTAACCAAATTTGAAAACACATCAACATTAGTTTCATGGCTAGGTTTGTGTTTTTCAAAGAAATAAATAGTTCACTACTCCAATTTACCAATCTTATTAACAATTGATCAGCATGGTCATAGGATAGAATTAAGACACATGTATCATGAGAGCTTTCTAAGCTGCCAAATACGACACTCTTCATATCAAACAAACGAATCAAACTTGCGAAAAACTGCACTATGTTGTAAAAACTCAATGTTGTTTTTAGTCTTGGACTTCACAAAACGTGAATCCTTTTAGGATGTAAACTTCCAATTGCGGCAACTCACAATCATAGCAAATTTTGTCTGGACTTGTAGACATCTATCTTTCTTTAAGTCTTAACAAAAGAAAATCATAGTTTTTACTTGGTTTACAAATAAAATAAGTTGTATTGGATCCTTGTTAATTAACAACAAATAAAATAATAGACTGGTGGATTCATGTATGTTTAGTATAATTTGATAATATTTTAGAAAGTATAAAAGAAAAGATTGACAAATAAACATATGTTTGATAAATATAATAAAAAACGACAAAAAAAAAAAAAAAAAACGATGCTTGGAAAATAGAAGTACAAAGAAAGGAGGTGAGGGAAAGTTTACACATATAGAAATAACATTCTAAGAACTCAATGTAAGTTTCCTATAAATACCATTGACCTCTTTCAACACTACAAAACCTTCTAAGCAAAGGTCTCATCCATAATATCTTTGAACATAATATGAATTCACAGGATTCTTTAACTCAACGTCATCCATATTGGTTAAAAGCAAAGCTCCTTCTAAAAAACTTTTTTCACTACAAACGAACCTTCATAATTAGGAGTCCATTTTCATCGATGGTCCTCTTGAAATGAAAGTATCATTTTTAACACCAAATCTCTTTCTCAAAAGCTTCGAGGGTGCACTTTCTTGTTGTATGTTTGCATTAGTCTTTCTTTGATAAAGTTGTCCATGACTTAATGCTGCTAACTATTTTTCTTCAACGAAATTCAACTGCTCATAACCACCTTATATCCATTCAGCTTCATTTAACTTAGCTTTCATGAGAACTCTCAATGAATGTATCTCAGCTTCTAAAGACGGAACATCTTCCATACCATGAACCAAAGAAAATGGTGTTGCCCCTGTTGAAGTCTGAACTAACGTGTGATATCCATGCAGGGCAAACGATAGAATTTCATGTCAATCTTTGTATGTTGTTGTCATTTTCTCAATAATTTTTTAAATATTTTTGTTGGTTGCCTCAACTGTCCCATTCATCTTTGGGTAAAATGGAGTTGAATTTCAATGATTGATCTTGAACTGCTCACAAAATTCGTCCATCATTTTGTTATTAAGGTTCTTGGCATTATCCGAAATGTTACCCTCTGGAAGACCATAATAATGGATAAACTCTTTCTTAATAAACTTAAGCACTACTCCTCTTGTAACATTGCAATAAGATGACACTTTTATCCATTTAATGAAGTAATCAATAGCCACAAGAATAAAACGATGACTATTTGAGGCTTTAGGATCAATGGGTCCAGTAACATCCATTTCCCACAAAGGAAATAGTCAGGGTGCTGACAAGACATGCAATGGAGATGTTGCTCCATGAATCCTATCCATATAAATTTGTACCTTTTTACATTCTCTTGCATATTTTATGCAGTCTGGTTCCATCATTGTTCAATAATAACCATATCTAAGTATTTGTCTAGCCATTATATGTGGTAGCATGTGCTCCACATATTCTTCATGAATTTCTGTCATAATTTGTTTTGATTCTTCCTCATCAACACACCGAAAGAGCACCATATTGTGGTTTCTTTTATAAATAACTTCGTCACTTAAGAAAAAGTTAATGGTCAACCTTCTTATTGTGCGTTTGTCATTCTCCGGAGCTCCATATGAATATTCTCTAAACTTTATGTACTGCTTCATATCAAAATATCACGGCTTTGT
Source organism: Cucumis sativus (assembly GCF_000004075.3). Lineage (NCBI taxonomy): Eukaryota > Viridiplantae > Streptophyta > Magnoliopsida > Cucurbitales > Cucurbitaceae > Cucumis > Cucumis sativus. Next base: position 14,624,655 of record NC_026657.2, read on the forward strand.
TGTCATTTTCAATATTCATACAATATGTCGGCACATCTCGCTTCGTAATTTGGATTGGATAAAGTTCACATTCAATATTAAGATCAAACATCACTGTCAAGGTAGTGATGCATCTGCCATTTGCTTGTCTTCCTTGATTAATTTGGTCAAATGAAATTTTCTCAAAGTTTTGAGATAATTTTGTAATGTATTGGTTGTAAGGCACCAATTTAGCATCTCTTGTTTTCCATTCTTCCTTTGACTTGATGTATTACTAGCGTTGAGTCACCCAAAACTTTCAATTTTTAATACTCATGTCGCTAATGCATACTTCATATTCAGCCATATTGTGAGTGCATTCAAAACATAACTTGGTCGTTAAGGGGAAGACTTTTCCTTCTAAAGAAATTAGTACAACTCCAATCTCATTTTCCAACTCATTGAGGCACCATTGAAAAGCATAATTCATGTCTCATGATCTATAACATCCTCTTCAACTAGAAATATGTTTTCATCTGGAAAATCAACCCTCATTGACCTGTAATCTGCTACTGGTTGGGCAGCTAAATAATCGGCAAGTGCACTTTCTTTTATTGCTTTTTTTAGTAGCATAAACAATATCATACTCTAACAACAAAACTTGTCATTTTGCAACCCTCCCCAATAATGATAGTTTCTAAAAAATGTATGTTGTTGTTGTTGTCTTAGCCACCTCTGTCGTCGGATTATCTTCTCATCGACGATCGTCGCTCCTACTCAGATGAAGTCATCAACAGTCGCACGTTCAATTCTAATCTTTCCTGAGTCGATCTTCTCTTTCGTGCAAAGTATGTCATTAGCCGAGCCGACTAGGATCTTTTCTCCTACCGTCGCGCCATAGGTTTCGGCCAACCAAGTTTGTTCTTCGTTTGCGTCAAGTCTCCATTTTCGAGTCGATTTTTCCTCTCGATTCGAGTCGCCCAGTCACATGATTCCTTCTTCCTTGCCAAGTCGCGCCCAAGCTGCGAGCTTCTAATTTCCTAGTCGGGTCGCTACCCTCTTTTCTTAAGCCATTTAGCCACTTTGGTCTATCCTTGGTGAGTTTTAATTGGGTTTTGGTTATATGCGTTAAGCACTAAATTTTGGCACTCAATTGGCTAGATTGTGAGAATTAATATGTGGAATTTGAATTTTCCCAATCAATTGGTTTCAACTCACCCAACTTTGAATTTTATTAATTAAGTTATTGATTTCTTTACTACTTGTTTATTGAAAAGTTTTGACTATCAGCTAGGAAATATCTATTAGCTAATCTCTCAGGTAAGAGATTCTACTATTGCACTTTCAAATTACATCAAACTACATGTGTTTGTGTATTATGCATTAGCTAAAGTGCATGGTTGGTTTGAGTAAACGTTGACTGATGTAATGTGATGATTAAGCATGAGTATAGATTCCATGCTTTATGGATAGTTATGTCTTATGAACTGTTATGACTGGTGATTCATGTCATGTTTATGTTTATTATTACATGGACTATGGTGTGTCTGTTAACTTTTTACCCCACATGTATTGTGTAAGCCCTCGTTCCATTCACCTTTGATTTATATTAATATTTTATAAGTTGTGATAAACAATTTTGAATTCAATTTATAAGCTCTCTAAAGGTTAAGTCTTTGTGATGAGGAAATTTTAGAATGAATTTTTTTTTGGGTGATGACAAAGCCATTTTAATAAGTGTTGGAAAATTCATGAAAATGGCAATTTAAGGTTTAATTTTAAACTAGGGGCAATGTGGTCATTTCTCATTCTTCTTATTATTATTAGTATTAAAAAAAAATTAAAAAAAGAAGAAGAAGAAGAAAGAAGATATACAGTTTTCTTCTTCACGCACGCCCCCCTTCTGTCTCGAAATTTCTCACGTCAAGACATCTCTCCCTCTCTTTCTTGTCAACGACACACCCAGTCACCGTGGCGTCACTGAACCCGCCCGACAACAACCAGCAAGTCTCGTCGTTTGGTGTCCTTGTAGATTTGAAGTTGGCAGCCTTTATGTCATCGTCGCCTAACTCACGTCGCACCTACCATTCACGTCCAACCAACCACAAGCCACTTCTCCGACGCTGGACGACGACAGCATGCCATTCCACATCCCCAATCCTAATGTGTGTGTAGTTGAGCTGCGAAACTATGTTTCCTTCACCATCTCTCAGTTTTTCTTATTGTTGAAAGTTGAACCCCAAGGTCGAGTCTCTCTCGTATTGAAATCTGTACTTTGTGAAGCTTGATCTTCACCATTAGAGTTATGTGGATTTGGAATCTTGTGAGATTTTTAGCTGTTGTCCAACCTTTAGGATGCTTGAAATTAGGCATTTTCACACAACTTGAGCAAGGTTCTAAGCTTTATAGAGTGAATCTTGAGTACCCACCTAATTTTATGATATTATTAAGTAATGCTTGATGTTGGATGCTTGATCTCAAATTTAGAAGGTAGTTAGCATGCTGATCGTTGAAGTTAAGGGTATTTTACTAAGTACTTGGTGAGTTTTAGGGTAAAATCGTTGTGTTTCCTAGGGTTTTGGAATGCCATTAAGTTTAAATGTTAAAATTAAAAATTAATTAACCATGATACTCTGGTCCTAGAGTTGAATGTTAAAGGTTGAAAATAGACTTTCCATTGACTTTGGAGTTTGCTTGAGTGTTACTTACATAAGCTTTATGAATCATAAAATGATTGTAGGTACTAGTTTCAAATTTAGGTAAGGCAATGTGTTGTCAAGAAAATTTAGTTTCGAAGTTGTTAATGTGTTGTCAAGGCAATTTCGACAAGCTTTCGTTAAGGTTTGAAGTAAATCTAGTGAGTTCTCTCATGGTCCTTGAATACCCATTTAGTTTTAGTATAAACTTGATTTTAACATATTGTTTGTATGATAGATTGAAGATTTGGAGAACTTGGAAGCATTGATCAACATGCGTAAGGTCGTTTTAGACAAGTTTGGGTAAGTTTCTAAGTTTTTGGCTCATTGGATTAGTATTGAGATTGTTAATGGATCTAAACCTCTAAGATAGGAATATTGGAGATAAGAGCGTATGAAATTAAAAGACGACTTAAGTATGGGTGTTTACGGCGTTAAGAGTTTCAATTGAAGTTTAAGGGTCCAAAAGTGTATCCACATAAAAGACCCATTAAGCTTGATGTATCTACATAAAAGACTCGTTGGGCTTGAACTATAAGTTGGATGCTCATTGGGTTATGTATTTAGATTTCAAGTTTAAGGGTTTGTAAGTGAAAAATCTAGTCTATTCTAAGGCGAATTGAAAATTCAAGGACTTTAGAAACATGAAATTGTTTGAGTTGGCTTTATGAAGTGATTTGGTGTTTGTTGTGTCGTCTTACTTTGTGAAGTTAACTAATAGACCTTAATATTTGCTTCATACCAAATTGAAATGGAAAAAGTGTATAATCCCAAGGGATTGAGTCATTGATAGTGAATGGTTTATTTTCAAGTATTTTCATTATAATTTATACATGTTATCTTAGTACTCGATGATTGTGAGAATTTCTAGTATGATTGTTTTTATAACTACATAGTGTTAGAAATGTTTGTAAATATGATTTTCGGTTTCCATGAACTCTGATATTTTGGAAGCATGGTTAAACTCGAACTTATTCATCACGATTTATGTCAACTGGTTTAAAGAATACTTGATTTGTTATTAAACGTGAATGTTTTGAATAGAAGGTTATTCTGAAAACATGTATTGATCGCTAAGGATTGAAAATGATTTTATGAAATGTGTTTCTGACCATGTTTAGCTTTTAAATGTGAAATATGTGATTTTATGAATGTTGGTGATTTACCCATAAGCTATGCAAATGTATTTTCGTAGCGCAACCTATGGTTGTCAGGGGATTTCAGATCTGAAAGAGGTTGTGACCTAAGATCCGAGAACCTAAGATCTGAGAACCTGAGCATAGGTGAGGATATGGATTGAAGATAGTGATTTGACTTTGGGCCTAATTTAACCCATGGTGGGTGGATTTATGTGCACATAGAAGCAGGTGGAGGTTGTTACTATGGTAGGTGCTAAGTATGTGTGAGCTATGTTTGATCGTGTGTTTTCTTGTGGATATGGATCATGTTTGAGCTATTTCGGACCATATATTTAGTATGTGTTATCATAGTTGGATTGGTAGGATGTTGTTATTGTGGTAGGTGCTAAGTATGCGTGAGCTCGGTTTGGCTGCATGTTTCCTTGCTAATATGGATCACGTGTGAGCTGGACCATGTATTTTGTATGCTACCATGGTTGGATTGGATGGAGGTTGCTATCGTGGCGGGTACTAAATATGTGCGAGTTAGGTTTGGTCGCATGATTCTTTGATCATGTGCGAGCTATTCTTGGTCATATATTTAGGCCTCCTGCTATGGATTGAGTACAGGTTTGTTGGCTTGACTTGTTGTTTATGGTAATATATGATTTTTAACGTTTTAATTATTATTTTTGTTATTAATGTCATATTTAAACAGTTTGAGAACATGTTTTACAAGCTTTTACTTTTAAAAATTTGCCACTCAATGAGTTTTAGCTCACATTTTTAATGTTTTCTCCCCTCAAGTAGCGGTTGAGGACCAAGCTTTCGGTGAGTTCCCTGTCATTGATTGTGGACTCTAATTCTCTTTGTATGTATATACTAAGTTTTGTATTCATTCATGGGGTAGTTAGAAGTAGCGAGAGTATCACTATTATGTATGTTTTGAGATATTCTCATTTGGACTATAATTATTTTGTAAAATATATCTAGTGGATACAAGCTTTGCTTGAAACTCTAGAATAGTCTGGATGAGTGTGTGGTGAGACACACTTGTTGTGATTTTTGTGTTTGAAAATTGTATATATTATAGAAGTGAAAATTTCTCTCATTTTTAGTAATGACCTCAACTTACTTTAAAAGTTCAGTCGTTACATAAAACTCAACGGATTTGCCCATAACTCTCCCAAACCAGAGACCACTCCATCTTCGCATTTCCAAACCACCTTCAGCTTCCTTCTGAAATTTCACCTATTTCCAATCATTTTTAGCTCAAAAGTTCTTCATAGAAATTGTGGGAAATTGAATAAACTTTATAACGTAATCAATTAGAGCTTTTAATTTCCCTTCTACACTTTGGGCTACTCAAAACACCAGTAACTTCCCAGATTTGCGAATAAACTAAGGGTATGTCTTCTCCTTCAACTTTCATCAACTTCTCATTAGTTTTAGCTCAAGCATGCTTCATAAAAGTCGTTGGAAATTCAAAGACATTTCTACTCGATCAATTTTGACTTTCAAATCTACTTCTATAGCTCGAAATCACCAAAACACCAGGTTGCTATCAAGAAATCGAGAAACCGATATGCTTGCTTTCTTTCCCTCTTCAATTCAACTTCTCGAGCTTCAATTTCCAAAAAATTTCTCTTGCTACAAGTGTTTGTTCATGGATTTTGTTTTCCTTCGAGAGAATGGTGGAAATGTGGAAGAAATGAAGAAATTACCTAAAAAAATCATTTTTCCTTTTCTCTTTTCTCTTTTATTTTACATCTTTTCTTTTCTTCTTATAAATTTAACTAACTAATCAACTAACCTCAAATTGATTTGCTTAGTACATCTGAGCATTCTTTAATTTAGGTAATTAAACATAACTCAAACTTTCTTTTAATTATTAAAATATCCAACTCTGGTTACTTGGTAGATTTTTCATTTTTATAAAATTTACTTTCCAACCTTAACTTGAACTTAACTTAACTAAATTAGACAATTCACCAATATAGTTCAGGTTTATCAAAATTGTCTTAATAATACAACTTGAATTTGTTTCTAGATTTAGTTTCTTTCATTAATATTCTTGATTTCGATTGTGTGAATGGTTAATAAATCCATCAAAATCTATTAATATAAAATGTCATATACTCAATAATTGAACCAGCGACATACTTATAAATTCAAATGTGTGCTTTTGCTGAATTTAAAAAATTCTAGTTTACAAGCTTTCTTCTTTTCTTTCTTTTCTTTATTGTTCTTGCTTGAGAATGAAAAAAAAAAAAAAGTAAGTTTTTGATCACACAACACAAATTTAAGACAAAAAGGAAAATCAATACTTAGACTTCTATCACTATCTATTTGTATTATAAATAAAATCAATATTAGATTTTTATATATAATGTAATAAAACATGATAGAAATCTATCAATGTCCATCTTAAAATCAAAGATTTCGAGTCTTCAATATGATTATATGTCTTTATTGAGCTTTTTAGACATTTTTAACCATTTGAAGTTTAATTTTTGTTATGTTTGCAACAAATTTTAAAATTTTCTAATTAAATAGAAAAATAAATTAAAATATTTACCAGTTATAACAAGGATTTTATCAATGGTAGAAACTGTTTGACTTTTATTAATATCTATCAATGCATAGAAGTATATCATTGTCTATTATTAATAAAATCTTAACATTTTGTTATATATTATAAATATTTTGTCAAATTTGATATTTTTAACAATTCTCCAACCAAACCGTATATAATTTTGAAAAACATTAAAATAATTTAATAAAGAAATTGACAAAATTAATATAAAAAAGAAAGGAAAAAGAAAAAGAAAGGTTAGTAAATGTGTTTGGTTTTACACTTTGTACCAAGCAAGGGTGAGCATGACATTCTGAAAAATCGAAACCGTTCAAAACGAAGTTGGTCGGGCAGAGTAATCATGCATACGGTTGGAGTTTGGTTTTTAATTTTAAAAATCGAATGGAATTTGGTCGGTGGAATGGTGAAAGGCAGTCGGTTTACGAAACCGAATGAACCGACCGGCTGTATTTTTTAAAATAATATATAACTTTAAATTTGAGGGTATATTTTGTTTCTTCTACTGAAGCCGCCGTCGATATCTCAAGTCTCAAGTCTCTCTTCCGCGCTCCTCCCTACAGTACTCCGTCTTCCCTTGCCGTCTGGTGGCCTCCGCCCACCTCTTCGTCGTCAAAAGTCCGGTCACCCTCCCATCTCTTCTTCCCTTGCCGTCCGTCGTCGTCAAAAGCTTGCCGCCTGCCGCCCCTCCCATCTCTTGTCTTCGTTCGCGTCTGCCGCCAGTGACCGTCCGCCCAAGTCCAGGTTTGTGTTGAAGGAAAAGAAGGAAAAAGAAAGGGAGGAAAAGAAAATAAAGAAAGAAAAAGGAGGGAGAAAAAAACGTAGAAACCGATAAAAAAACCGATCGGCCGGCCGAAGTCGGGCCGTCCGGTTTTGTTGGAAACAGCGGCCGGAGCCGGTTCGACAACTTCTGTGCCGACTTGTAATCGGTTTGGTCGAAAAACCGACCCGACCGCCCGCTGATCACCCCCTACTTTGTAGTTTGGTTCAGTCATCTTCTACAATACAATTCCCGCCCCCAAAAAAGGGGAAAAAAAGAAGGAAAAAAACGAATCCTCGTTCATCTTTTCCTTCTTGCTGATGCTTCCTTTCAATCAGACGACAGCCAGGCTCTGTCCAAGTGAGTTACTCGTTTTCTCCATATTTAATCACTTCTGCACAATTTGGACATACACTCTGTTTCTTTATTGTTGCTGATGGTTCTAACTTTTCTTTTCAATCTCAGTATTGATACTTCAATTGGGTTTACTACACATTTAGTTATTTTCTTTTTTGTAAGGGTTATTTCTATCAAGAATTAGTGGGGAACTACGAAAATCTTTGTCTTCTTTAACTTTTATCTATTTTCTGAGCAATAACAAGGTAGGAGAAGTAGGACATCCACCAATCTTCGAAGGATTCTGATTGTAAATGTTTTAGCCAGTCAAATTTGGTAGTGGGTGTAGTATGGTCATTCCAAGAGCTTCACCAACAAATGCTGTTTTCTTGTACGCTGAGAAAGAAAAAATACCCTGAACATTGGCCTTTGTTTTAAAAGTGCTCCTTTTTTTTTCAAAAGTTGCAATATTAACATGACCTTTCTATGATGCTTCAAAACTACCCTTTGAGTAAAGTTCTTTCGAGTTTTGGACAAAAATTGAGAGTTGAAATGGCGTGGTAGTGACTTGAAATTGGAATTTGGATTGCCACATCGTTCTAGTGTCACCATCACACTGTTCTAGGTATTGTCTGAAATTCTAAAGGATTTCTATGCTAAGGTTTAGATTTATGAAAGGTCGTGGGTAATTTACAACTTTTGAAAGTATTGAGGTGTTTTTTAACTAAGTGACAAAGTTCAAGTTTACTTTTCATAATTTAAGAAAAATTGTTTTGGTTGGTTGCCCCTCAACAAAAATGCTCCTATCTATTGTTCTTAGGCTGATTGGAGCTTGTTTATGTATGTTACTTACCTTTGGAAGATAGGGGTAGGGGTGATCCTTTGAGTCTCCTTTATCCAAAAGTTACAAGACCTTGAAGGCATCCCAAAATATGGAATGAAGTTTATTTTGTTCATGTTCAGTTGTTCATTCTCAACTACAAGGGATGCCTTGGTGGTGAAGGGCTTTAGATGCTTGGAGCTGTTCCCTGAGGTCATCATGGTTTGAAGCCAAAGTACCCATTTGATGAAATAGAAAGCTGAGTGTAAGAATCAACACACTTCCAAGTTTAAGAGTGAAAACGATATTCGGGTTTTATGAGGTAATGAAGGATGGTTACTAGTTAGAGTAGTAGTTGGATACTTTGGTTATAACTAGAGTCAGAGAGGAAGGGAGTAAATAGGAATTGATTCAATTGGTTTAAGGCATGAGTGATCTCAAGAAAGGGAGGGCCCAAGTTCCTCAAATGACTTGGTTTATCTTGTAAGTTCTTTACCTTTTATATTTCAGACTTGTTTTGGTACCGATCAATTGGTATTAGGGGAGTTTGTTATGGAATTTGGTTATAGATAAGGGTTTGGGGAATGAGGAAGGTAGGTTATATTGTGTTGACTGAACTAGAGCTTGAGAGAGATCTCAAGTGGGGAGGGTTGAAGTACCTCGAATTACTTGATTATCTTGTAAGTTTTGTTACTGGTTTTATCTCAAGGTAGTTGGCTTCTATCAGAAAGTTGATTTTTTCCCTAGTATAATAAAACATAGTGAAGCCAGAATTAAAATAGCAATGCTGATGTAGATATCAAGATTCGAATTTTACAGATATATTGACGGATACTTCTGTCAGTCAAAATATTTATAAACTTCATTTATATGAATACTTGTTTATTTTTTACTCCTGAAACAAGTTATAAATATTTTTAATTGTACTTTTATCATTTAGGACTAAATAAATGACATTTTTTATATTTTACGACCATTTATAAAAGATATCAATGGATATTTAGTATCAATGTCGAACTCTTTGATTTACGGATATATGAGTATTGACATGTCAATGGATATTTTCAACCTTAAGGTGGAACTCAGTTTTCAGTTTTGTCTTCATCTGCCAGCATATTTTGTTTCAGTAGTTAGCCATGGCTATCTGAAAGCAGCGCTCATTGGTTTCTTTTATTTTCTGTTAAGACTGATTAAATTCTCCTTTTTTCCCTCGTTCTTCAATCTTAGGTATCTTGAAGTATAGCAATAAAGGAAGAATTTTTGGGTTGTTGCAATTTATTACTGAATTTGGGGTCAACTTAGCAAGAAGGTTAGTTAGAGCAAAAAGGCGAAAAGGCTAGCTTTTAGCTAGGTTGTGAGTGAGTGCCAGTAAATTGTGAACATTTAAGTTTGTTTTCAGCGACTGATCAAATAATCAATCTTTATTGCATATATAGGATCAATAATGCAAAATATAGTCAAATGTCAACCAAAACTTAAGATGGATACAAGAAAGCTAATGATAAAGATTAAAATTCAAATTTATTTGACCAGCTAACGTAGAATTTATGTATACATATAAATATATTTTACAAGACGCAGAATTGATCTGGGAAATTTTCTCTGATTCATTGGATTTGATTACTGAGGTTCATTTTTATGCAGATTTCACGGAGCTCGATCAGAGCCTCACAATGAAAGAAGTGGCCATGTACAAGATAGCAAGTTTAGTCAGTTTTCACAGGTCTACGCCATTGCCAATAACATATAAATTTAGTTGAACTCTCTGAAGTCAAATATTTAAATCTGACTTTCAAGTAAATTGCTATTTTCATTTGTTGTTGCAATTGGTTTGATTAGATTTAAGAACTTAATTTCTTGCATTTTGTTGAACCTTAATGCAGCCTGCCAATAATTCGCCTACTTCAATCACTTGGAATACAGAAGTGGGAGAGCAAGTTGGCGACTTGTTTCTTTCACTTTCTAACCACTCAAATCCCGAAGTCTCGTGTTTCTCTCACAAGGGTTTCTCTCAGATCACAGAAGAAATCATTGGCAGAACAGTTCATGCCATTTGCTTAAAGAGTTTGGTGAGGTTGAAAGTGTTCCAAACCAATACTTTGATCAATATGTATTCAAAGTTTGGCCGTATAAACTATGCTCAGTTAGTATTTGACAGAATGTCCGAGAGAAATGAAGCTTCTTGGAACCATATGATGTCAGGTTATGTCCGTGTAGGTTCATACGTGGAAGCAGTATTGTTCTTTCGAGATATCTGTGGGATAGGCATCAAACCAAGTGGATTCATGATCGCGAGTTTAGTCACTGCTTGCAATAAGTCTTCTATTATGGCCAAGGAAGGTTTCCAATTTCATGGTTTTGCAATTAAATGTGGTTTGATATATGATGTGTTTGTAGGTACTTCTTTTGTGCATTTTTATGCTAGCTATGGGATTGTCTCTAATGCTCAAAAGATGTTCAATGAGATGCCTGATAGGAATGTGGTCTCTTGGACTTCTTTGATGGTTTCATATTCAGATAACGGAAGTAAGAAGGAAGTGATAAATACTTATAAACGCATGAGGCATGAAGGAATATGTTGCAATGAAAACAATATAGCTTTAGTAATTAGTTCTTGTGGGTTTCTGATGGATATAATTTTGGGTCATCAACTTCTTGGACATGCTTTAAAGTTTGGATTAGAGACTAAAGTTTCTGCAGCTAACTCTCTCATATTCATGTTTGGTGGTTGTGGTGACATCAATGAGGCTTGCAGTATTTTCAATGAGATGAATGAAAGAGACACAATCTCCTGGAATTCCATCATCTCTGCCAATGCACAAAATACACTACATGAAGAATCATTTAGGTATTTTCACTGGATGCGATTAGTCCATGAAGAGATAAATTACACAACACTTTCTATTTTGTTATCGATTTGTGGTTCTGTAGATTATTTGAAGTGGGGCAAAGGGGTTCACGGTCTAGCAGTGAAATATGGACTAGAATCCAATATTTGTCTTTGCAATACTCTTTTAAGCGTGTATTCTGATGCTGGGAGATCTAAAGATGCAGAATTGATCTTTAGAAGAATGCCAGAGAGGGATTTAATCTCATGGAATTCCATGTTAGCATGCTATGTTCAGGATGGAAGATGCTTGTGTGCCTTAAAAGTTTTTGCTGAAATGCTTTGGATGAAAAAAGAGATCAATTATGTGACTTTTACCAGTGCATTGGCTGCCTGTTTGGATCCTGAATTCTTTACCAATGGTAAAATTCTCCATGGTTTTGTCGTCGTTCTGGGCCTCCAAGATGAGTTGATCATTGGAAACACATTAATTACATTTTATGGAAAGTGTCATAAGATGGCTGAGGCGAAAAAGGTATTCCAAAGGATGCCCAAGCTTGACAAAGTAACCTGGAACGCACTTATTGGTGGTTTTGCTAATAATGCAGAACTAAATGAGGCAGTAGCAGCTTTTAAATTGATGAGGGAAGGAAGTACATCTGGGGTTGACTATATTACCATTGTGAATATTCTTGGTTCTTGTTTGACTCATGAGGATCTGATCAAATATGGAATACCAATCCATGCTCATACAGTTGTGACTGGATTTGATCTGGACCAGCATGTGCAAAGTTCCCTTATCACAATGTATGCGAAGTGTGGTGACCTTCATTCGAGTAGCTATATCTTTGATCAATTAGTATTTAAAACTTCTAGTGTGTGGAATGCCATCATTGCTGCAAATGCTCGTTATGGATTTGGAGAAGAAGCTTTGAAACTTGTAGTTAGGATGAGAAGTGCTGGAATTGAATTTGATCAGTTCAACTTCTCTACTGCTCTTTCAGTTGCTGCCGACTTGGCCATGTTGGAGGAAGGCCAACAGCTTCATGGATCAACAATTAAACTAGGATTCGAATTGGATCATTTTATTATAAATGCTGCTATGGATATGTATGGGAAGTGTGGGGAACTGGATGATGCTTTAAGAATACTTCCCCAGCCTACTGATAGGTCACGATTATCATGGAATACATTGATATCGATTTCTGCCAGACATGGACAGTTTCATAAGGCTAAGGAAACTTTTCATGATATGCTAAAACTGGGTGTAAAACCTAATCATGTATCATTTGTATGTCTTCTTTCTGCATGTAGTCATGGGGGCTTAGTCGATGAGGGTCTTGCTTATTATGCTTCGATGACTTCTGTATATGGAATTCAACCAGGAATAGAACATTGTGTGTGCATGATTGATCTTCTTGGAAGATCAGGAAGGCTTGTAGAAGCTGAAGCTTTTATTACAGAAATGCCTATTCCACCTAATGATCTTGTTTGGCGGAGCCTTTTGGCGTCTTGTAGAATATATCGCAATCTAGACCTCGGACGAAAGGCTGCAAAGCATCTTCTTGAGTTGGACCCATCTGATGATTCAGCTTATGTTCTTTACTCGAATGTCTTTGCAACAATTGGCAGATGGGAAGATGTAGAAGATGTGCGGGGACAGATGGGAGCACACAAAATTCAAAAGAAGCCGGCACATAGCTGGGTCAAATGGAAAGGCAATATCAGCATATTTGGA